>NW_028178983.1:0-7703 GCF_964030765.1 Micromesistius poutassou | reverse complement strand
AAGAGTGTAGATCGTTCGTTTTAGGAGTAATGGCTAGGAAAAGACATGGGTGAGCCAATTTTTTCAATTACTAGGCTTTGACAGAGTGGAATCCAATATGTGGACGCTACAAGAGTGCAATATAAAGATGGGAAGGAAGAGAAAAGAGGAAATGCACAAGAGAGGTAGAAGAGATGCTATAAATGGAAAGAAGGAAAAAAAACGGGGTAACGTGATGGATGCGGAAACACACACGCACACTCACGCACACACAATTGAAATATGCACAAAGGCCCACATGCATTAAAAGAGGCCATGCCAAAAAGGGCACTCTAGTCCATAAATATGTGTGAAAAAACGATAAACATCAATAAAAGGACTATCAGCATGGAATTTGGGGCTTTGGGTGTAGTTTCTGGGAGTCTGACACCAGATAATGCAGAGAGAGAGAGATGCTAAGGGCTAGTGTAGGATACTTCCAGCTCTCTCCAGATCCAGCCTGATGGATCAATGGTCTAATTGGTCTACTGTAAAGTCGGCTACTGCAGGCGTAGGATGTGTTGCTTTGATAACACACACACACGTCATGGCTTGGTTCAACTCACAAACCAGGTCATCATGAAAGGCTCCAATGTAAATGTTCCATACGTTTTTAATTGATGTCAGCACCTTTGACCGTGTGTGTCGTATCGCATCGTACAGGCAATTAATAATCTGATCAGCCTTTTCACAACAATTCATTCCTCTGCCTGCTCGGCACAGCATGGCATTAACCCTGCTGTGTTAGTGCCACGAGTAAAAGGTTTGATTCCCACCCCCATGCTCAGAGCAATGTATACTTTGGACTAGAACAGCCAACAATTTTGTTTAGAAGAAACCTTAAAAATGAACCCATGAAAGGAAAAAAAAGGTTTCCTAGTAACGGACATTCGTTGGAATCGTGAATCAGATTCCCCTGTCCCTTTTCCCCCCCCATCCCATTATCTTTGTTGATCACCTCCCCTGTTCACTTCCCATCTCCTCATTATCCCTCCTCTCTGCCCACTCTCCATCGCTCTTGTCTCCTTCCTCTTTCCGTCACGCGTTCCTGTCAAGTGGTATTTTTAGAGTGGCTCCGGATGCATCTCCTACTCTCCCTCTGCCCAGTCTCCAGCCCACACTACACCTCTCTCTCTATCCCTCTCCCTCTCTCTCCCTCTCCCTCTCTCTCTCTCCCTCTCCCTCTCTCTCTCTCTCTCTCTCTCTCTCTCTCTCTCTCTGGCTCACTCTCTGCCCCTCTCTACCTCTCTCTCCCTCTATCCCCCCCTTCTCCCGCCCCACACACACATTCTCAGCCTCATCGTCTTTGGAAATAATATGGCTTTGGCTTTGGGTTTTGTTTACTACTTTTACTGTTTGAATTCTTTGTTATCTTATATCGTGTCTCCTCTTCTCTGCTCTGCTCTGCTCTGCTCTGCTCTCATGTCCTCGAACATTCCCTGGTGTATCTCTCTTTATGTCCTGGAACATTCCCTGGTTTCAGTATCATTATTATGATCATCATATCTGACATTTATAAAGATTTGTCCTACAGTAGATGGGAGGTATGCTGCATTTCTTGTTTGCTTTATAAGGACTCGCTTTCCCAAGACAAAGAATCGCAACCATCTCCCATCAGCTGACAAGACCGAAATAGTGTCCGTACCCCCCCCACCCACCCACCCACCCACACAAACACCCCCCCCCCACACACGTGCGCTTGCTTGTGCATAAAGCACTCACAAATACACAAAATCGGACACACACACACACACACACACACACACACACACACACACACACACACACACACACACACACACAAACACGTGCGCTCTGTCCTACCTTCCCTGTCTTTTGGCAATGTATTCATAGCTAGGCTAATTAACAACTCCACACCAATGTTGGCGAAAGGAGAGTGAGAGAGAACGAAAGATGCAGAGAGAGAGAGAGAGGGTGAGAAAGAGATGGGGAGGGGAAAGGGAGAGAGAGGGAGAGGGAAGACGAGCAAGAGCACAAGGGGGATTCCTCCAGCCTTGCAAAGTGAATATTCATGACCGAGGGTAAAGTGTCTTACACAATGTACATCCCTCTATCAATGTTTATTAGGATCTCAGTGTACTTTGATCTGCCAATAGGGGTCGGCTTAGCTCCGGAGGTAGAGCAGGTTGATTTGTAACCGGTAGGTCGCTGGTTCGATCCCCGGCTCCTCCGAGCTGGGTGGCGAGGTGTCCCTGAGCTGAGACACCCTCACCCTGTCTGCTCCCAACGAGCTGGCTGTCGCCTTGCATGGTTGACTCTGCTGCCGTCAGTGTGTATTATTAACCGTTGTAAGTCATCATGGATAACGGCATCTGCTAAACGCCCTGAATGTAAATGTACTGTGTGTTTGTGCACACACGCTTTGCACATACCTTGTCCACCACCAATAGCGTCCAGTTTTTCATGAGGGGCATGCATGCAGTTCTGCACTCTGCAGCCTGCAGGATTAGACAGCAGAGTCTGTTCCAAAGCCTCTCACAGAGCTGTCGCTGCGAGCCAGTTAGGAGGCGATGGATGGGGCCAGACCTGGAGAGCAGACTCAGCTCATAGTTCATCCAGTCACTCCCCTTTGACCCCACCAATTACTGTCCGCCCTGGTGCCACGCCAACCAGCATGTTGGGTCTGTCTTGGCATTTAAGCTTTGCGTGTGTGTGGGTGTGTGTTAATGTCTGTGTCTTTGTGTTTTGATGGTGTTGCGTTACTTCCTGGTTGTTTTGCTTGTTTTGTGGGCGATGCACATGTTGTAACTTGATGGCGCCTTCCAAGCGCCGGTATTAATAGAGCGTCATCTGTGCTTTCTTCAAGCCCTATAAGCCGGCCTGGGAAAAGGAAACCTGGTATCATCACGTGATTCCAGTTTAGATAAGGCATCGGTTGGGAGACTCGTTGTCCTCATTGCTTTGCCCTTGTGGGAAAAAAACAAATGCTGCAATGCAAAACACCGGTGGGCGTCGTACGTATTCCCGCGGTCGCCAAACGCGCGCGCTAGGTGCGCGTGAATAAGCTCTGAAAACCAGAAATGTGGTTTGGGTGGGTATTTCTTTATCCCCGAGAGAGAGAGAGCCTGGCGTGGTGGCAGGCCCCCTCTGTGATAGAAAGAGGCCGTCGTGTGGAGGTGGGGGGGGGGGGGGGGGGGGGGGCGCGTGGGGGAGACAACGCGGGAGCGGTGCGGGCGACGTGATGCATGCCGTGTAGGTTTGAACAAACGTTTCCGACGTCTGTATTTTTAGTGCTTGGCAGTCGCTCGGTGGCACCGACGCCGTGCGTACATCATCGCACCAGACGTGGCGAGGCCCCACCCCCCACCCCCCACCCCGACGCACGGCCGCCAGCCGGTCGGCCGCTCGGCCCCGCGACAATCGGGATGACACCGCCGTGTTCCCATGGCAACGTGTTGTGGCACCCTACGTTTATGACAGCTGTTCCCGTGGCGTCAGTGACGGCTCCGGGGCTCTGGGCGTTTTATTGGTGGGTTGGAGACGGACCCGGGTGGGGGGGGGGGGGGTCTGGGGGGGTCACTCGGTGTCACTACTTGCGTGTGATGGTGACGCTGGTTTGTATGACTGGTTTAGACTGGGATGGTGGAACCGGTTCTGTGTCGTCTCTCTCGGTGTTTATATTGATATTGACACAACCTGGATCGAAAAAAACACTAGATTAAAGAATAACCCTTATTCTATGTTTTTATGCTGACGTCCCCCAATTTAATCAACCAAAAAAATATGCAAATAGATGCTACAGAATCTAGACTCTAGCCAGACAGCAAAATCTTCTCATCTACATTATTGGTCAACTTTTTCATCACGTCAGGACATTTTTTGTGTTATTGGACTGACTTTTCATTCAATTCAAGCCATTCCTTTAGTTGTTCTTCTGGGGCCAAAACACATTTTGAGGAACCTAAATACTAAACAATAAATACAAAAACAACAGTTAAAACTTTGTTTCACTATCTTTCCTTCTAGTTTGTATGTGTTAAAACCAGATCACCCAGAGCAGGTAATCTCAGCTTCCTCCTATCATTATTATTGTGTCGCCGTGATAGGCCAGGGAGCCGACTAGCTAGCCAATCACCTTGCGTGTCTCCAGCTCGTTAAGGCGGGACAGTGGGCTGTGTGCTCAGGAGAGCAGCTACACCTTGGTGGAACACAGAGACTCGGGTGAGACCGGCTGCCAGGTATAGGGGACCTGAATCCGAGGAGTCAGCCGGTTCTGTCTTCTGTGAACGGCTTTGTTTGGGAAACTTTCGGGGGAAAATAACATTCGGACACTTTTTCCTCGGGTTCCTTTTTCTGCAAAGTCGAGTTTTGCACACTGTCTGATCATTTGGATCGTTTGGATTTGCTGGTGCTGCAGGTTGTTGAATCACATTTTTGTAAACCAAGGTTTTCTTGACTTCTGCTTCTGGGAGTTTTGTTCACCAGAGGAAATGGCTGCTTTCACCGGAGCCTGGTGATTTAGCAGATTGCTAAGATGACACTGGGAGCGTTTCACTTTGAGCTCTGACATGGAGTACAAGTACGTTGGAGAAAAAAAGGGTTTATGGTTGCATTGAGCATTTGAAAATCAATCAACCAAAAGTTACATGTCATGCTTTGTCTCCCATCAGCTCTTTGAACATAAAAAGTGTTTCATGGATAAACTTGCGTTGTAAAGTGTAAAGATCAGGCATTAATTTTACTTTGACTTCAAGTCATCATCCGAACAGTACAGTGTGAAATAAATTGTGCAGATGTCTGAAAAGCTTCATATCACATAAAAGTTTCAGCACTTGTATAAACAAGTCGACAAGAACTTAAATGAGGCTGCCACTGGTGTGTCTCTCTCTATTACTCTCTGCCTGTCTCGCTCTCCCTCTCTGGGCTGGGAGGATAATTAAAGTGCTCGTCTGTGTGTGTGTGTGTGTGGCTCCCATATAGGAGCGACATGATATGCTAATGTGTTATTTCTAAGTTTTTTATTTTTTTGGTCGATGCCGCTTAGAAAACTTTTTTTTTAAATTATTATTATTGAGACGTTTATTTATTTATTTTTTTCACACGGCCTGATTTGCGATTCACCATCGAGTTATTTCCATCCCGGCGTCCCAGACGACAGCGGGCGGCGGGCGGGCGGGTGGGTAGCGAGGGAGCAGGCTGTGAACCACAAGGGGCCCAGTAGGGGCTGGCGTCTCGCTTAACGTCGCCGCGTTTTGCTCCACAGACGCCTTTTCAAGTAATGTTTTAATTGCTGGCTGCTTTTTCTGTGGGGGTGTGAAAATGTTGTTTTTCCCCGACGACGCATCCGTCCCATGGCCCCCTTCTATATCAAGGGTCTTTCAGGAGGAATCTGTAACGTTTTTATTGGGTTCTTAAATTGGATTCCTTCTGCCTAATTTTGTGTTACTGTTGATTGTCATTGCTTTTACGTGTTGTGGGCGAAAAACATGAGTCGCGAATGAGTAAACGAGTACTCTTAGTCCAGACGCAATGAAAGAACAAAGTTCTGCAGTTTTCGGCAAAGTTTAACTTTAACTCCTCCTCTTAACTCCCCTCTTTACCTCCTCCTCTACTCCCCTCTCGCCCCCTCCTCTCTCTCTTCTCATTGGCTCCCCCCGGTCCCACGCAGGACGCTGCATGAGCAGTTCAAGAGCTACAAGCAGGAAGTGCGCCGCATCGGGGCGGAGTCCCGGCGCCAGCAGGCACTGCAGAAGGACGACGCCCCCACCTGCGGCATCTGCCGCAAGACCAAGTTCGCCGACGGCTGCGGCCACCCCTGCTCCTACTGCCAGACCAAGTTCTGCGCCCGGTGCGGCGGCCGGGTCTCCCTGCGCTCCAACAATGTGAGAACCCCCCCCCCCCCCCCGCCCCCGCCCCCCCAACCCACCCCATGCATGTCCTCCCCCTCCTCCTCCTCCTCCCCCCCTCCCTCGACACCACCCCTCCCTCCCTCCTCCTCCTCCACCACCGCCATCGCCGCCGCTGTGCTCGTCCTCGTTTTGATTCCCGTGTCCGTCCGTCCGTCCGTCTGTCCGTCTGTCCGTCCGTCCGTCCGTCCGTCGGTTCGGTTCTGTTCATCCGCTTGGACACACCTCCCGGTCGCACGCTTTGGGCGAGACCAAAGTGTATTGGAGAGGGAATGGCTTGGCACCCACCCACCCACCCACCCACCCGCCCGCCCCGCCCCTAGCTACCATAGGCCCGGTCGAAGGCTCGCCTGCAGTCGTAGACGGCCTGTCTTGTGGACTGGTTCACAACGTGGGCTCCCTTTGAGTCGTGCTGTGTCTACTGTGACTGTGTTGCATCCATTGTGTATTCCTGACAAGGTGCGGGGACATTTTTGCGTACAGCAACATGTCTTTTAAATGTATAAAGAGATGTGATGAGGTGAGGTGGGGACGTAGATGAAGCTCATTATTGTGAATAGTGATCTTTTTTACTATATGCTGAAGGTATGGTTAATTAGCCTTTGGAAATGTTGCAAACATGGGCCTACAGCATACCTAAGAAGGCTTACTTAACTTACAAGCTCATATTCCTGATGACTTATTTCGTGGTGCCAAGCAATTGCTCTGCACCACCAAAAAAATGATTACTGTGTTACTCGCAAGTAACTCATAAATCAGAGGTTGGTTAGGACTACCAAAGATCTAGCATTTTGTTTATATTTCATACAAGGTAAAGATGGATATGAAGTGCGCGACACTATTTTCCTGCATTTCCAAGGCAACATGGAAATAGTTCTGAAAATAGCGCTGAACTTAACTTAACTTTAACCCAAGAAAACGTAACCTCTGCTTAGCGTATGCCGCTAGCAACGCGACCTAACATGAACCATACGTTCACCGTCGTTCACGCTATCGCTGTGCTGGTGAACATTAGCCTGGCACCGCCCGCCTACGTACTCCCGCTCAGTTTTCATTTCCCTTCAGTGCAAATGAAATGAAGTACGAGAGTGTGGTAGGACCAGGACCTAAACTAAAACATAGCTGCTATACTAATAAGTAAACGTAAAAAACAGAACAGATTTTAAGATCCTCCCACCGAGACACAGGAAGCCTGTGCATGGGGCCGTGTAGCGTGTAGGTGCTATTTTTGGCACAGCACCCTACTCCCACCCACGCCTTCTGTGGGGCTCTGAACCCGCCCAGGAGGCAGGTGCCCGTCCAGGTTCTGATGCTCGTCTGTGGGCCCCCTCCACCCCCTTGGCCCGCTGGTCCCCAATCTGCTCCAGATCCACCCTACTCTGCAATTCCCGGACTCACACTGGGACCAGACATACGGCCGCTCGCGAAAGGCTGGGCTTCTATTGGTCAGCTATTAATGTCATTATGAGAATTATGAACGCTGCGAGCACATGCCTTCGCATGTGGGCAATGCAGATATCTCATTAACACATTAAAGTTAATAAAAAATCCAAAAGTGTAATTGCAAATTCATAATTTAACATTGACGCTAAATATAATAGTGAGACACTATTAAATTGAACTTGACAGTGAAATAGATACGACATAGATGATAGTTAGAGCCACTAATTGTGTAACTGTGTACAGTAGCTCCAGGTTTAAGCGTGTGCTTGTGTCACCTTGTCTGTACCCTGAGAGGATGTGTTTGGACTCTTGTCTCCTGTGTTGGACAATGATGCATGTCCCCCTGCAGTCCAGGGGCCCTAGCCAATCACAGTC
>NW_028178984.1:0-12314 GCF_964030765.1 Micromesistius poutassou | reverse complement strand
GGAGGGGGCCTGGAAGCTGGAAACAGAGGGGGGGGTGGGGTGGGGTGGGGTGGGGGGGGGGGGGGGCAGTAGCTCAGGAGGTACAGCGGGTTGACTGGTAACTGGAAGGTTGCTGGTTCGATCCCCGGCTCCTCCTCCCTAGCTAGAGTGTGGAGGAGTCCCCTGAGCGAGACGCCCTCACCCTGACCGCTCCTGACCAGCCGGCTGTCGCCCTGCGTGGTTGACTCCGCCGTCGGGGGGGGAATGTGTGGATGAATGGGTGAAAGCCGCCTTCGGATGAAAGCATCAGCAAAATCCTGAAATGGAAATGAAAATTGAAAAAAAAAATACAAATAATGAAACCATAAGCAAAAAGAGTTTTTCGGTGTGAGAGAAAATAATTCAGCCAAACTTTTTCTCCCCCACATTTTCAAATCTGTAAAAATCACAAGTTGACATGAGGTTTTCTAATTCTTTGTTTAAATCACTGCTCCCTGTGGGTCTCTATCCCGAGCAGCTCGCTACGGGGACGCATCCCAGTGCACGGGTCTGGGAGTGTACTGGGCTGGCCCCAGTACCCGCTACAGAGGAGCCACTATGGCCCTTGGGTGGGTGGGGAGGGAGCAGGTGGGGACAGGGTGGGGGTGGGGGTGTGGGTGGGGCTGAATCAACGGCTTTATAAATGACTCGGGCCAGTGATGGAGTGGAGAAATTATCGAACGAGAAAATGAGAAAGTGTTTGAGTGAGGGAGGGAGAGGAGCGCCCGGGACATTGAGTGCGTCCGTGTGTCTGACCGAGTGGCCATGGGGGAGTGAGAGCCACACACACACACACACACACACACACACACACACATATGTATACACGCACGCGCGCATGCAGACAGACACACATACGCGTGCATGCATGCACACATTCACGCACGCATGCATGGACACACACACACACACACAAACGTACGTGTGCACGCACACACACACACACACACACACACACACACACACACACACAGTCAAGGCTGTCCAAACAAACAGCTGTAAGTGCTGCAGTGTTCTCTCCAGGTTAAGTCGGGCGGGGGGGGGGGGAGGTAGGGGGGGGAGGTAAGCCCCAGCAGCCCAATGAAAGAGAGCATTCTGTCCCCTCGCAGCCTGTTATTAAAATCAATTAATGACGGGGAGGGAGCCCCCTGTTAAAGCTGACTTGTTGGGCTCTAGGGGTCTCTCTTGCGACACGTTGCCTCTCTGGATCACTTGTGCCATATGGAACCTCCCCGGCCGTGGCTCATAACTCACTTTTATGAGGGCTTCATTGGCTAATGATGGAAGAGTGCAGGAGCCCTGAGCTGGGTCTCCTCTCTCCCCCGGCCCGCTCGCTGCCAGCCCCGTCACCCCCTGCTCCACCGCGCCCGGCCTGTGACTGGGGCTGTTACCGACCTGTCACGGGGCTGTTTTTTGGGGGCCTGTTTGCGGGGCTTGTTACGGGCCTGTTTGTGGCCCTGTTAATGGCCCGTTACCGGCCTGTTTTGGGTTTGTTTGGGCCTGTTTTTGGGCCTATTACAAGCCTGCTACTGGCCTGTTACAGACCTCTTACTGCCTGTTACAGGTCTGTTACGGGCCTCTTACGGGCCTGTTACAGGTCTGTTACGGGCCTGTTTGTTTTGGTCCTGTTACTGGCCTGTTTTGGGTTTGTTTGGGCCTGTTTTGGGCCTATTACAAGCCTGCTACTGGCCTGTTACAGACCTCTTACTGCCTGCTACTGGTCTGTTACGGGCCTCTTACGGGCCTGTTTCAGGTCTGTTACGGGCCCGTTTGTTTTGGTCCTGTTACTGGCCTGTTTTGGGGCCTGTTTGGTGCCTGTTATGAACCTGTCTGGGCCTGTCCTGGGCCTGTCACAGGGCGGGTAGGAGACGTGAGAAGGAGCCGCGTTCTTCAGCGGGCCCAGAGGGGGGCGCTGTACAGGAGCCAGGGATCACGTGACATCAACACTGGCTCCACCGCGTCGCCTTTGTATCTCGAGGTGCACTCGGCTAGTGAAACACACACACACACACGCACACACATAAACACACACACACTTAAACACAAACTGTTCCCCGTGCTAATATGAGCGCAGCGTCAGGCCTGTGCCAAGCTCCAGTGGGCGAGGGCTGGAGCGTCACCGAGGGGCGTGTGCCCAACGCCAGGCCAAGCCCCGGGAACCCCCCCCCCCCCCCCCGCCCCCCCCCACAAGCTCAGGGAACCGGGCTCTCAGGACGGGCCCCGGGGGGACGCCAGGCTTCCAAACCGTGAGCCGTGTTTTCGTGGGACCGGAGCGTGGGAGGCGATGCACGCAAGGGTGGAGGTCCGGCGCTCCGCCCTGCTGCGTGGGAGGGAGACGGCTCCGTTTTCCACTCGCCCTCGTCTGAAGGCAGCGGGCCCGCCTGCCAGCGCCGACGCCAAAGAGCTCTCAAAAGTCACCACAAGCCCGGTCCCACGCGTACCCGGCTCGGCTCACTGGCTGAGTGACTGGCTGAGCACCCCGCCCCACCCCCACCCCCACCCTGACCCCTTTACCCGCCCACCCCGCCCCAACAGCACCACCACCCCGACCCCCCACCCACCCGCCCGCCCTGCCATCTGTCGGTCACACCCACTGACGCCACACCGGGGTCACGTGAAATGAATCGCAGCCCCTTTACAACCCGCCGCGAGCTGAAACACGCTCACCAGGGGGGGGGGCGTTTTATGGGGCGTCACTAACAAGGGAAACCTTTTCCCCCCGCAAATAGGTTTTTCGCTGACCCGTCAATTATCTCCCGGGGCCCGGGGAGCGTAACGCGATAATGATTATGATAATGAGGTGACACGGCGGCGATGACACGATAAGGAAGTGTAAGATGAGGCGGTTCACACGCCTCTGCACGCGCGCGTGTGCCGGTCGTGTCAGCAGAAACGCGGCGGAGACGTGACAGCGGCGCGGACGTGTGTGTGTGTGTGTGTAGCGGCGCCCGTAGAGTCCTCTCCAGAGGTGTGCACATCTGAGATGGCAAAGCGCGTCTGAAATGAATGAGCTACATACACACACATGTATATCTATGTATAGATATAGATGTGTGTGTGTACGTACGTGAGGAGCTGAATGATCACAGAGATACATGTGATATAAGTATAAGTGGGTCAGCTATCTATCTATTTGATTTATTTTTTAAGATTTACTTTTGAAGGTTTTATCCTTTACATTGTAGAGTGAGACAGGAAGGGATGAGAGAGAGAGAGAGGGAGAGAGAGAGAGAGAGAGAGAGAGAGAGAGGGGAGGACATGCAGCAAACGATCACAGGCAGGAATCAAACCCCGGTCGCTGTGCTGAGGACTTATCCTAACCTTAACCCTAACCCTAACCTATTTATTTATATGATAAATATAATAATCCTAACCCTGTAAAATTGATATTTATGTATATTTGAAGTTATTTCTGCGTCTATGTTGCTGTGTCATCGTGTACGTTTAGGCCTATGGACAGCCCTCACCCTCCTCCCCCCTCAGCCCCAGCAGCTCTGGCCCGGGGCGTGGAGACTGGTGCCCGCGTGGATGTGTTAACGTTCAACAGAAGCACGTACATCACATCAACACTTCTTCTGGTCCCTCTCTCTCCCCGGACAGACAGCTTCGTCACGGAGATGTTCCAGAGTCCAGACACCTCCACGCCAACACATGCAAACAGCTGGGCCACGTACTCTTTAGAACCACAAAACACACACACACACACACACACGTCAGTTCACGTCTGTGAGGGACCGGCGTGGTCACCCCACGTATCTGGGATTTGGCCAACCAGATTCAGAGAGTGTGGGCAAAAATCAGGGCAATTGTCTCAGGGCAAAAAAAGTGAAGCTTTATTTTCTTCCAAAACATTCACAAAAAAATAAAGCAAAATTCCAAAAGAAAAGAAAATGCCTGCATAAATAAGCAGGCATAAGCTAGATAGCATAACATAGCATAACATAGCTTACCCAAAACATACCGCTCTCGCACTGGCCTCCCATCAAGCCAGTACCACCTTCAGCCCCCAAACACCAAATGAGGCAGCCCTTAAATAGGGAAATGCATTGGACCAATCAAGGCCGTATGGGCCATACCACTAGTTGGGGGAACATTCTGTAGCTAAAGCTACCAATCCTACATAACTGACCAGAAAGTACATTGTGTGAATACAAAATAAACATGACACTAAATAAACAATCACCAAATATATACATACCCACACCTTGTGCACAACCTATAGATATTTACAAAACAGCTGTTTATATCAACACCCCCTGGGCTATTCCCTGATGGCATGATCCTGAGATTTCATTACCACACTGCCCCCTACTGTGGCGGAAGTCCAATTTCACACCATCCCAATTATAATATATATATACACAATATAATAGTAATAATAATAATAATAATAATAATAATAATAATAACAATAATAATAATAATAATAATAACAATAGTTTCTCTTATGTGAGACTGTGAGAAGGGGGAGGGTTTCACCTTCTCACAACGTCCTTTATCTTTCCTTACTCGTTCTTTCCGATTTTTCATTAATTTATTTTTCGTTTTCATTCATTCTTTCCTTCTATAATTCTTTCTTTAAGCTTTTTCAAAATTTCTTTCATTCTTTTTCACTTTCTTTCTTTCTTTCTTTCCATAATTTCAGTTCCTATTCTCTCTCTCTCTCTCTCACTCTCAGTCTTTATCGCCTCGTTCTCCCCCTCCTCCAGACGTACCGACAGTATGACGCGACCGTGCGTTCACTGACGAAGAGAAACCACGGCGACCAAGGGCAACACGTCTGACAGGTCAGAGTGACCTACTCGGCAGCCTTTTACGAAACGACGGGACCGGGGAGGCGGAGGAGCAACAGTTAGCGCGACGCATCGCGGCGGCGGCGGCGGCGGCGGCGGCGGCTCTCCGACGCCGCGGTACGCATGATAAAACACTAAACGACCGCGTGCCATTCAGGGAACCATCAGCCGAGCGCTCCGGTCGTCAGCGCGTTGCTCCACCCTCCCAGACTGTCAAGTGGCTCTGGTCACCTTCACACTGCGCTGCGGCAAACGCTGCCACGACCCTCCCTCCTCCGCCCAGCCTCCTCCACCCCCCCCCCCCCGCTGCCACGACCCTCCCTCCTCCACCCAGCCTCCTCCACCCCCCTGGTACCACGACACTCCCTCCTCCACCCCCCTGGTACCACGACACTCCCTCCTCCACCCCCCTGGTACCACGACACTCCCTCCTCCACCGCCCTGGTGCCACGACCCTCCCTCCTCCACCCAGCCTCCTCCACCCCCCACTGCCACGACCCTCCCTCCTCCACCCCCCCACTGCCACGACCCTCCCCCCTCCTCCACCCCCCCCCACCCCGTGCCACCTGTACAGAGCTGGTAGTGTATGCGCGTGGTTAGGGGGGCGAGGGCGGTGGGTTCCTGTGGGACGTGTAGCAGTAACGACACGCAGAGTACAAAGAAGATCAGTCACTGGCACCACGGTGAAGCTATATATATATATATATATATATATATATATATATATATATATATATATATATATATATATATATATATATATATATATACTGTATATCAAGGTTTTTGATTACCAAGACATGGCCCAGGCTCATATTCCTTTCTTACCTTCCCACACATGCTGCTCTAAGTGGCCTAGAAGTAGAGTTGAATAGAGTGATGGATAGCGTGGAAACCTTTTGAATGTAGACGATCGGTCTACTCAACTTCTTCAACAGAAGGGACGGATCAATTCGTCCACAACTTTGACACAGAGTACAGGTTTGGGTTAATCATTTGCGAGTCAGCTCCTCCCTTTAACATTTTCCACCAGGTCATTGTTCCCCCTCCTCCTCTAGCCTATACATCCGCTGGGCGAGATTTAAAGCCGGACAAAAGGGGCTTGACTCGTTGGCTCCAGGTGTAATTGTTCTGCGTGTGTTCAGCGGAAACGCTCACCGCTCCTATAGAACTTGTTAAGACGTTTGGCACCGCCGTATAGCGTTGCTTTTAAGAGCCGTGCAGAGCCGTGAAATATACTGTATATATTTTTTTTCATAGCAGCAGCTGAACGCCCAGTATATCTCCCCGGCCTCCCCCTCTTTGGCTGGTCCACCGATGCACGCCCCTCCCTCGCTCTCCCCTGGCTGAAGGCTCCACGGTTGCAGATGAAAAATACAACAACTCCACTCACATAATGACATTTACAAAGTGACAATTTTTAACATCAGTTTGGAATGAAAAAAAATAATCTCGACTTTTTTTTTTCTGTCCTCATCGACAAAAAGATCAATAACTTACAGGATTTATTCACCGCTGTCGAAACACTAAAACTCCAGAGTCAGCAGCTCTGCACTCCTTTCCACAAAGTCATGCAACGATTTTGCCTCCTCTTTACCGACATGATCCAGACAATGAGACACGATATGTTGTCTAATGAGACAATTAGACAGCATCATGTCGATCAAGCAATACTTGTGGATGACCTCTACATGTACAAATCAAATGTCTCGTGTCAAAGAATATTTCCAAAAATGTTCCGTCTGGAGTCAGACCCCTTCACAGCTCTTACTAACTCTTATTAAGGTTTTAAATGACATTCCCCTAAATTACTGACTCTGGAAAAGTCCCAGTCCTAGTGTCGGTATATCTCAGTGCAGCATTTGATACGTTGGATCATTGCATGACAGTCGTGAGAACTGGGTAGAGATATCTGGAACAGCACTCAATTGGTTCAGGTCGTTCCTAAAGACAGAGACGATGGTTTGTCTATTGGTAACCAGATATCTGAGTGAACCAAAATGAGATGTGGGGTTCCCCAGGGATCAATTCTCGGGCCACATCTGTTCATCCTGTTCATTCATTATAAAAACAACAATGTAGCCTACAACTATTCAGATGATACTCCAATGTACAGTACATCTCTATGTAAACAAGTGACTATGGTCTACTGAAATAAATACAATTATTATGTGTACATTATATGTGATGCAAAGATATGTTGTCTTCCACTGAAAGGGGAGCTTGTCAGATATTACTCCAGCATCTGTATTTATGTTTGGTTATAGTTATTGTTTTTCCACCATACATGATTCCCTCTGGCTTTCACACACACGAATCTCCATTGATTCTGACATAACCTTTTATTACCGTACACACTTACACCAGGATGTCTCCACGCGTACGGTGGCAGTGCCTACACATACAGTGGGACTGAATCATGCTCGTAATTAAGTGTTCAGGCTTTTCTTATTCTTCCTGAAAGACTTTCCATTGATTTGAAATGCCGTGTGAGCAGATTAGGGCACAGAGGGGCCCTTTGTCACTCCCCGTGTGATTTGTACTCGATGGCACTTAGAATGAAAATGCAGCTTCAATACTTCATCAACCATATGCCAAATACAACATTTCTCATTTCTTGTTCATTCCCGTTCCACACATCCTCTGTGTTGCCTCCGCCCTTCCTAATCTGGCTGTAAAGGTCAGTTTAGCATAATGACATCACACAGACCAGCATGGGCAAACCCAGATTACTGAATCTGAGTCTAATGTGACTTCTGCGTCTTCTCTTTTTCCTCACATGAAACGGCATTAAGCAAAGGGGAACGCCCGCGCATTCACTGGCTGCCTCAGCAGAGATTGGTTATTACTGGCCCTTCTTTAGCCTCTTTGTAATTTTAATGAGGTGACAGAGAGAGCCCCGATTGGAGCGGGGATGGATTTAACGCCTGCCGAGCCGGGATCAGATATAGTCGGTCTATTTGTGAACCGTTCCGGCAGCTCTGCGATCGGACCGGGCTTAACCTCTTCAGGGTGACTGACATTTTTAGAGCACGGCCGACCACTACTGGCCCTGCCACGGGGGGACTTTTGTGAAAATGTTATACTGTCGTCGCTGGCGTAGTGTATGAAATCATTCGTTATGTCCCGTTGAGGGCATAGATCCAGATTAACATTTTGTTCTGCAGGCGGTAGAGCGTTGCCTCATGATTATGATCCTCGTGGCTTTTCCGTGTAAGCGTTTGCCAAGAGCGTTTAGTGCTTAGGAATGTGTCTGGGGGATTGTGTGTGTGTGTGTGTGTGTGTGTCCCTCCGTGAATCATGTCCACCAATCCTGGAAGACGAGGGAGAACAAGTAGATTTCTAAGAACATGGTTATTATTGCTCAACTGCACTGCCATTCCTGAAACAACAAAAAAGCAGTAAAAAAAATAAAAGGTTGAGTTGGATGGTGTGGAAAAAGATTGTGGCCAACATTTGGGGAGTATTCGTTAGCCCGCATCTATTTCTCTGTCTCTCCCAAAGAGGGATGTTTCTCTGCCCCCAATCGCTGAGGCAACAGCAGTGCTGGCAGAGTGTAGGAAACACTGGGAACACTGGGAACCAGGACTGGAAAACAGCAGACAGAGACCGAGAAGGACAGCTCAGCCAGCCTGGACTCGTTAGAGCGGTGGAAGACGAGTGGCACTCTCCGAGTGATGTGTTGAAGTGACCTAACCTTTCGTTGACTCGTGAAAGATCCATGAGCAGACGATGAGTCGTTTAATGCAATACAAGGCTAATAATGAAAGTAATCTCAAGATAAACGAATGTGTACAAATGTACAAATGAAGACATATTTTTAAGCAAACCAGAAAATCCCTCTGTGTCAAACGGAGTGCTTCTCCTGTGATGCAAGAGAAGCTTGATGTCATCAACCTTTCAGAGGAGGACTGTTGAACATCTTGATGCTCTCATACATTGGACATTTTGTTCCTGCTCCATCTGTTATTTAACAGGAACACTGTAGACGGTAGGCAGGCTCTGACCATAAGGTACTATCGTATCGTACATTCTGACTTCAGTGTAGAATTTGTGATCAAAGCTAAGCAATTCTTTTGGATTTTCAGAATTTCATAATGGTTTTAATTATCTTCACATCCCGAGAGAAATCAAGAAATCAAATTCTCTGATAAAAAAAATAAAATAAAATCCACTATCTTTGGCTGAGCCAGGTCTGTAATAACCAATAACCAATAACCAATCATTTCATTCGGGCTGAATGAAATGATTGGCTGCCTTACCTGTCCAACCGGCTACCTGTTCACACGCCTGTGTTGTCATTGCGTGTGAGCCGAGTCTTCCACTCGGCTAGGCAGATCTCCCTCTGAGGCCAGCCAGATAGTCATGTGTGTTTTCAGGGAGAGGCTTTGGAGGGAGGCCTGGAGGGTGGGGTCGGGATGTATTTTGTTGGATACTTTTCAAAATGAAGCTTACTCTTGCAGGTTTCCCATTGCCTTCCCCAGCTTTAATTAAGGGTTTTGCAGACACCGGTTATTATTTGGAATATATTCCAGATATATAATACCCAAGTAAAACAGAGCAATAATATATGTGCATTAATAGCAACAACCATTGGTTGTTAATTGATAAGTAATAGTTAATCATGAACCATTTGTCATTGTGCGTGATTCCTTCACACATAGTTTTTGTGACAAATTATTCAATGTGCTTTCTGAGCAGGAAACAAATGAAAGTTATTCTGCCATTTTATCTCAGAAGACCACATCCAGCCAATTAGACTGAGAGGGGTTAAGCAGCAAAGGAATAAAAAGTTAGCATCTCGTACTTCCTCTCTGACTAAACCAGCAGGGGAGCGGCATTAATGTAAGCAGAGCTGCCAGCTTAGCTCCAGCAGTTTAAATCGCCCGCCCTCGCCCTTGTTAGCAGACAAGATTGTGTTGATGGGAGAGGCATGCAGCAAGTAAATAGCAAGAAAGAGCCATGAAAATCTAGATAGACACTCATGTCCCTATCTATATAGGGATACGTGTGATAAGTATAACTTATTTGTTCTTGTCTCTAAGTCTGTAACTTGTTTTCCATGAATCTCATCTGAGTCTGCAGTACAGCTTGAATTAAATCGCTAGATAGATATACAGTAGATCAAGAAAATAGGCATGTAAACAATCATCTGTGGCCACACTTAAACCCATTCCGGCCACGTTCTATACTTTCACGGTTTACGATCTAATCCTTTCTCTGTGCACTGCTGTCCCTCAAATCCGTCTTTTCCAACCCCACCAAAAAAAAATGAAAACCGTGTTTTGCTGAACAGCACAACGGAAAACGGAAAAACTCTTTGACCACCAAGGTCTCTGCGGCCGCGGCGGTTGTGGTTCTGACCCGGGCGGTCGGAGGGGTGTTTAGCTGTGGAGGCGGAGGCCCAGGTCACGACCGGGCTGGA
The DNA here is from genome assembly GCF_964030765.1 of Micromesistius poutassou. Lineage (NCBI taxonomy): Eukaryota > Metazoa > Chordata > Actinopteri > Gadiformes > Gadidae > Micromesistius > Micromesistius poutassou. The sequence continues at coordinate 2,078 of NW_028178984.1, read as the reverse complement.
TGACCGGCACTTACCATGAGGCCCTTGGGTTGTAAGCCCCAGTGTTGATTACTGGACCGCTGTGTCTACAGAGGAGGGGGACCAGACCTTGTGAAGAAGCCTGTGGTTTGAGTTTGGTTTTATTCTGGAGTGTTACTGCGAGTTGTTGAAACGTGTCTTCTCGTGACGATTCGCTGGCTGGGCATAGATAGCGTCTCAAAGTAGTCAGAAGGCTGAAAAGGAGCTGAAGTCAACAATTTTTCCCCACACTTTTTAAAATCAATGTAGTTTAAGTCTAAGATCGCAATTACTTTCTTACCTGAGAAAGACGCAACGTGCAAGTCAGCGTTAATGCGTGTTGGATAAACAAGATTTAAAAACAATGTTACAAATAAAAAAAAGTGTTGAGATAGGTCTGAACCAAATCGCACGCTCCTGAAGTCACGCCTGTTGGTTATTGACCCAAAGTGCCCACTTTGCATTGTTCAATCTAAGATTGTTGTTGTGTTCAAACTATGGAATGGGTGACCCTTATCTCCCTGGAGCCGCAGAGACATCAACAGGGCCCGCACCACAGCTGCAAAGCTAATTATGTGATTTATGCTTGTTTGGTTGCCTGCTAGCTTGCACATTTTTGAGGAGAGCAATCATCTGCAAGTCATTGTCTTTGGTAAATAAGAACATTTTGAATTTTTCAGTAAGCTATACACCCGCCCGCCCGCTCGCCTGGTGGTCTACTGTAGAGTTGGCCTGTGCTGAGAATGCTCTGGCTGCGTTTTCTGGGAGGCCTGCGGGGTTCTTATCGTTGCCATCGCCGAATGCAACGTGATCTGTGAGGTTTTCCCCTTTTTTTTTTTTGTTAACGTTTACCGTTACTGCGGCGGGTGGCCTCCAATGCTGCATGCTGAGTAAAAAACTGAGCCAGTGTGAAAATATCATTACACCCCCCCAAAGTATTTCCTACTTAGAGTCTGACTTAAGGTCATTAAGTCACGCAGCGCCTTGCCCCACTCACCACTCACCACTGCCACGTTGATGAATGGTGTGTGCCGCCGCCGCCGCCGCATCAGAGCCCACTTACCCACTTAACTCCATTCTAATGGTTCTTTTATTGTGTTCCCACACCCAGCGTTTGTTTAAGGTAATCAAGTAAAACTGAATGAACCAAACGCCCGTCGGTACTCGAGAACCGCACTCTGGCGCCGAGCCGCTCTCTCCGCTCTCTCTCTCCGGTGCCGCTGGCTGGCCCAGGGAGGACGGTTGGCTCCGTTCTCTTCCCGGGGTTGAGGCGCTGCCATTTGCCTCCGGGGGTCCACATGTGTTTTCTGGAGCTCCTCGTTTTTTGATTCTAAATCGCCTTGACACCAAAACAAACAAACTCCCCCTCCTCCGCTGCCCCCACACGGGCCCGAAGAACGCCGGGCGAGGGGAGGGAGATGCAATTACAGCCGCTAATTTGTGGTCACCAAAACGCTAGCCCTCTTCCCAGTGCCCACCACCCCCCTCTCTTCCACCACCCCCCCCCCCCTCTGCCACCCCCCCCTCCCCTCGAGTCATTCTATTTCCAGATATTGGGGGAGTACAGTGTTTGTTTGTGTGTGTGTGTGTGTGCGCGTGTGTGCGCGTGTGTGTGTGTGCGCATGTGTTTGTGTTTGGTCACATGGGGGGGAAAGGGTTGCACCCCCACACCTCCCAGCTCCCAGCTGTATGAAGGTCAGGCCGCACCGGAGCGATTAGCTCTGCTCATCACGTACAATTAGGGTTAGCGCTCCGCATGGAGGCATCTGTTGCTAATTGAAGCAGAATAGATACGGAGGACCGAGCCCTCCTCAAGCTGGGGCGGGGGAGAATCGCCACTCCTCAGCCGGACTGGAAGTAAATAGGCATTGGCTTGTGTGAAATTAGGACTTTGAACCACCTGAAAATCCGAAATTAGAAAGGTTGTCCATCACAGGAGTTGTGTACGGAACAGTTTGCAACGGGCCCGGCGTTGTGTGCTCACAGGGGCCCTGGTATCGGGGCTGGTCGTTTCAAACGGGTTGTGAATGAGTCGCAATGCATCGTGCACACATGCAATGCATCGTGCACACATGCAATGC
>NW_028178985.1:15000-17500 GCF_964030765.1 Micromesistius poutassou | reverse complement strand
TGGTGAGCCTTTTCGGACTCTCACGCGACGTGTTCCCCTCTCCTCTGGAGGGTCCACAGGACCTCCAGGCTTGGGGTCACTCACTACACTATTCAGTCCGACATGGTGAGCCGTTTCGGACTCACACGCGACGTGTTCCCCCTCCTCTGGAGGGTCCTAAAGACCTCCAGGCTTGGGGTCACTCACTACACTATTCAGTCCGACATGGTGAGCCGTGTCGGACTCACACGCGACGTGTTCCCCCTCCTCTGGAGGGTCCTAAAGACCTCCAGGCTTGGGGTCACTCACTACACTATTCAGTCCGACATGGTGAGCCGTGTCGGACTCACACGCGACGTGTTCCCCCTCCTGTGGAGGGTCCTAAACACCTCCAGGCTTGGGGTCACTCACTACACTATTCAGTCCGACATGGTGAGCCGTGTCGGACTCACACGCGACGTGTTCCCCCTCCTCTGGAGGGTCCTAAAGACCTCCAGGCTTGGGGTCACTCACTACACTATTCAGTCCGACATGGTGAGCCGTTTCGGACTCACACGCGACGTGTTCCCCCTCCTCTGGAGGGTCCTAAAGACCTCCAGGCTTGGGGTCACTCACTACACTATTCAGTCCGACATGGTGAGCCGTGTCGGACTCACACGCGACGTGTTCCCCCTCCTCTGGAGGGTCCTAAAGACCTCCAGGCTTGGGGTCACTCACTACACTATTCAGTCCGACATGGTGAGCCGTTTCGGACTCACACGCGACGTGTTCCCCCTCCTCTGGAGGGTCCTAAAGACCTCCAGGCTTGGGGTCACTCACTACACTATTCAGTCCGACATGGTGAGCCGTTTCGGACTCACACGCGACGTGTTCCCCCTCCTCTGGAGGGTCCTAAAGACCTCCAGGCTTGGGGTCACTCACTACACTATTCAGTCCGACATGGTGAGCCTTTTCGGACTCACACGCGACGTGTTCCCCCTCCTCTGGAGGGTCCTAAAGACCTCCAGACTCTGGGCTACTCGCTGCACTATTCAGTCCGACATGGTGAGCCGTTTCGGCCTCACACGCGACGTGTTCCCCCTCCTCTGGAGGGTCCTAAAGACCTCCAGACTCGGGGCTACTCACTACACTATTCAGTCCGACATGGTGAGCCGTTTCGGCCTCACACGCGACGTGTTCCCCCTCCTCTGGAGCCTCCAGAAGACCTCCAGGCCGTTCTCTGCCTTCTTCCCCTGGAGCCCCCCTTACACACGGGATGGGCTATGTCCTTCCAACACAGGGGTCAAACGTGTAGTAGGCGAAGCCCAGAGTTTTACAGGCTGCAGACTGCTATTTTTCTTGTTTTCGGTACCCATGGTATAAAAACCCGAAAATCCCAACCCATGGTAGACCAAAACCAACCCATGGTATACTAAAACCAACCCATGGTATACTAAAAGCTGCCCCTGGTAGACCACGGAGAAAAGACTCTGTCTGATTTTCGATTCTCTCTTTTTCTCAAAATCAGACAGAGTCCCAGAGTTAGTGCACCATGGGTTGCGTTTTAGGAGATTTACAGAAAAGACTCTGTTAAATTTCCAAAACACGTCCCATGGTAGTTTAAATGGACTTTGTGGTTTCTTTAGTTCATCCAGGCTCAGGGGGACTTGATGTTCTTGCCAGTCCGGGATGGTGGACTCTCTGGGCCTGCCACAGGACGTGGTCCTGGTCCCCTGGAGGGTCCACAAGACTTGAAGTGGTTTTTGCCTCTTTTTTCTTTCTTTTTTTCCTCAGACACACACGGACCAGGCCTCCCCCTACAACGTCCCACACCCCCAGTCCCGACCTCCATGCCTCCAGCAGACACCCAGGCACCACCCCCACATGAGGGGCCCCAGGTCCAGGCCCCGGGGGACCGGGACCGGGACCCGTACTGGGCCAGCACCCAGACCCAGACACACACGGACCAGGCCTCCCCCTACAACGTCCCACACCCCCAGAGCCGGCCTCCATGCCTCCAGCAGACCCCCCAGCAACACCCCCACATGAGGGGCCCCAGGTCCAGGCCCCGGGGGACCGGGACCGGGACCCGTACTGGGCCAGCACCCAGACCCAGACACACACGGACCAGGCCTCCCCCTACAACGTCCCACACCCCCAGTCCCGACCTCCATGCCTCCAGCAGACACCCAGGCACCACCCCCACATGAGGGGCCCCAGGTCCAGGCCCCGGGGGACCGGGACCGGGACCCGTACTGGGCCAGCACCCAGACCCAGACACACACGGACCAGGCCTCCCCCTACAACGTCCCACACCCCCAGAGCCGGCCTCCATGCCTCCAGCAGACCCCCCAGCAACACCCCCACATGAGGGGCCCCAGGTCCAGGCCCCGGGGGACCGGGACCGGGACCCGTACTGGGCCAGCACCCAGACCCAGACACACACGGACCAGGCCTCCCCCTACAACGTCCCACACCCCCAGTCCCGACCTCCATGCCTCCAGCAGACACCCAGGCACCACCCCCACATGAGGGGCCCCAG
>NW_028178985.1:0-5000 GCF_964030765.1 Micromesistius poutassou | reverse complement strand
CCTCTTGACTGTGCACCTACTGTCTCCGACCTATACTAGGATGGTGGTATGTCCTTCCAACACAGGGGTCAAACGTGTAGTAGGCGAAGCCCAGGGTTTTACAGGCTGCAGACTGCTATTTTTCTTGTTTTCGGTACCCCTGGTGTAAAAACTCGAAAATCCCAACCCATGGTAGACTAAAACCAACCCATGGTATACTAAAACCAACCCATGGTATACTAAAAGCTGCCCCTGGTAGACCACTGAGAAAAGACTCTGTCTGATTTTTGGATTTTTCTCTTTTTCCTCAAAATCAGACAGAGTCCCATAGTTAGTGCACCATGGGTTGCGTTTTTGCAGAATTACAGAAAAGACTCTGTTCAATTACCAAAAGACGTCCCATGGTAGCACAAATTTAAATTGAATTCATCCAGGCTTGGGGTCACTCACTACACTATTCAGTCCGACATGGTGAGCCTTTTCGGACTCACACGCGACGTGTTCCCCCTCCTCTGGAGGGTCCACAGGACCTCCAGGCTTGGGGTCACTCACTGCTCCACTCAGTCCGACATGGTGAGCCTTTTCGGACTCACACACGACGTGTTCCCCCTCCTCTGGAGGGTCCACAGGACCTCCAGGCTTGGGGTCACTCACTACACTATTCAGTCCGACATGGTGAGCCTTTTCGGACTCACACGCGACGTGTTCCCCCTCCTCTGGAGGGTCCACAGGACCTCCAGGCTTGGGGTCACTCACTGCTCCACTCAGTCCGACATGGTGAGCCTTTTCGGACTCACACACGACGTGTTCCCCCTCCTCTGGAGGGTCCACAGGACCTCCAGGCTTGGGGTCACTCACTACACTATTCAGTCCGACATGGTGAGCCTTTTCGGACTCTCACGCGACGTGTTCCCCCTCCTCTGGAGGGTCCACAGGACCTCCAGGCTTGGGGTCACTCACTACACTATTCAGTCCGACATGGTGAGCCTTTTCGGACTCACACACGACGTGTTCCCCCTCCTCTGGAGGGTCCACAGGACCTCCAGGCTTGGGGTCACTCACTACACTATTCAGTCCGACATGGTGAGCCTTTTCGGACTCTCACGCGACGTGTTCCCCCTCCTCTGGAGGGTCCACAGGACCTCCAGGCTTGGGGTCACTCACTACACTATTCAGTCCGACATGGTGAGCCGTTTCGGACTCACACGCGACGTGTTCCCCCTCCTCTGGAGGGTCCTAAAGACCTCCAGGCTTGGGGTCACTCACTACACTATTCAGTCCGACATGGTGAGCCGTGTCGGACTCACACGCGACGTGTTCCCCCTCCTCTGGAGGGTCCTAAAGACCTCCAGGCTTGGGGTCACTCACTACACTATTCAGTCCGACATGGTGAGCCGTGTCGGACTCACACGCGACGTGTTCCCCCTCCTGTGGAGGGTCCTAAACACCTCCAGGCTTGGGGTCACTCACTACACTATTCAGTCCGACATGGTGAGCCGTGTCGGACTCACACGCGACGTGTTCCCCCTCCTCTGGAGGGTCCTAAAGACCTCCAGGCTTGGGGTCACTCACTACACTATTCAGTCCGACATGGTGAGCCGTTTCGGACTCACACGCGACGTGTTCCCCCTCCTCTGGAGGGTCCTAAAGACCTCCAGGCTTGGGGTCACTCACTACACTATTCAGTCCGACATGGTGAGCCGTGTCGGACTCACACGCGACGTGTTCCCCCTCCTCTGGAGGGTCCTAAAGACCTCCAGGCTTGGGGTCACTCACTACACTATTCAGTCCGACATGGTGAGCCGTTTCGGACTCACACGCGACGTGTTCCCCCTCCTCTGGAGGGTCCTAAAGACCTCCAGGCTTGGGGTCACTCACTACACTATTCAGTCCGACATGGTGAGCCGTTTCGGACTCACACGCGACGTGTTCCCCCTCCTCTGGAGGGTCCTAAAGACCTCCAGGCTTGGGGTCACTCACTACACTATTCAGTCCGACATGGTGAGCCTTTTCGGACTCACACGCGACGTGTTCCCCCTCCTCTGGAGGGTCCTAAAGACCTCCAGACTCTGGGCTACTCGCTGCACTATTCAGTCCGACATGGTGAGCCGTTTCGGCCTCACACGCGACGTGTTCCCCCTCCTCTGGAGGGTCCTAAAGACCTCCAGACTCGGGGCTACTCACTACACTATTCAGTCCGACATGGTGAGCCGTTTCGGCCTCACACGCGACGTGTTCCCCCTCCTCTGGAGCCTCCAGAAGACCTCCAGGCCGTTCTCTGCCTTCTTCCCCTGGAGCCCCCCTTACACACGGGATGGGCTATGTCCTTCCAACACAGGGGTCAAACGTGTAGTAGGCGAAGCCCAGAGTTTTACAGGCTGCAGACTGCTATTTTTCTTGTTTTCGGTACCCATGGTATAAAAACCCGAAAATCCCAACCCATGGTAGACCAAAACCAACCCATGGTATACTAAAACCAACCCATGGTATACTAAAAGCTGCCCCTGGTAGACCACGGAGAAAAGACTCTGTCTGATTTTCGATTCTCTCTTTTTCTCAAAATCAGACAGAGTCCCAGAGTTAGTGCACCATGGGTTGCGTTTTAGGAGATTTACAGAAAAGACTCTGTTAAATTTCCAAAACACGTCCCATGGTAGTTTAAATGGACTTTGTGGTTTCTTTAGTTCATCCAGGCTCAGGGGGACTTGATGTTCTTGCCAGTCCGGGATGGTGGACTCTCTGGGCCTGCCACAGGACGTGGTCCTGGTCCCCTGGAGGGTCCACAAGACTTGAAGTGGTTTTTGCCTCTTTTTTCTTTCTTTTTTTCCTCAGACACACACGGACCAGGCCTCCCCCTACAACGTCCCACACCCCCAGTCCCGACCTCCATGCCTCCAGCAGACACCCAGGCACCACCCCCACATGAGGGGCCCCAGGTCCAGGCCCCGGGGGACCGGGACCGGGACCCGTACTGGGCCAGCACCCAGACCCAGACACACACGGACCAGGCCTCCCCCTACAACGTCCCACACCCCCAGAGCCGGCCTCCATGCCTCCAGCAGACCCCCCAGCAACACCCCCACATGAGGGGCCCCAGGTCCAGGCCCCGGGGGACCGGGACCGGGACCCGTACTGGGCCAGCACCCAGACCCAGACACACACGGACCAGGCCTCCCCCTACAACGTCCCACACCCCCAGTCCCGACCTCCATGCCTCCAGCAGACACCCAGGCACCACCCCCACATGAGGGGCCCCAGGTCCAGGCCCCGGGGGACCGGGACCGGGACCCGTACTGGGCCAGCACCCAGACCCAGACACACACGGACCAGGCCTCCCCCTACAACGTCCCACACCCCCAGAGCCGGCCTCCATGCCTCCAGCAGACCCCCCAGCAACACCCCCACATGAGGGGCCCCAGGTCCAGGCCCCGGGGGACCGGGACCGGGACCCGTACTGGGCCAGCACCCAGACCCAGACACACACGGACCAGGCCTCCCCCTACAACGTCCCACACCCCCAGTCCCGACCTCCATGCCTCCAGCAGACACCCAGGCACCACCCCCACATGAGGGGCCCCAGGTCCAGGCCCCGGGGGACCGGGACCGGGACCCGTACTGGGCCAGCACCCAGACCCAGACACACACGGACCAGGCCTCCCCCTACAACGTCCCACACCCCCAGAGCCGGCCTCCATGCCTCCAGCAGACCCCCCAGCAACACCCCCACATGAGGGGCCCCAGGTCCAGGCCCCGGGGGACCGGGACCGGGACCCGTACTGGGCCAGCACCCAGACCCAGACACACACGGACCAGGCCTCCCCCTACAACGTCCCACACCCCCAGTCCCGACCTCCATGCCTCCAGCAGACACCCAGGCACCACCCCCACATGAGGGGCCCCAGGTCCAGGCCCCGGGGGACCGGGACCGGGACCCGTACTGGGCCAGCACCCAGACCCAGACACACACGGACCAGGCCTCCCCCTACAACGTCCCACACCCCCAGAGCCGGCCTCCATGCCTCCAGCAGACCCCCCAGCAACACCCCCACATGAGGGGCCCCAGGTCCAGGCCCCGGGGGACCGGGACCGGGACCCGTACTGGGCCAGCACCCAGACCCAGACACACACGGACCAGGCCTCCCCCTACAACGTCCCACACCCCCAGTCCCGACCTCCATGCCTCCAGCAGACACCCAGGCACCACCCCCACATGAGGGGCCCCAGGTCCAGGCCCCGGGGGACCGGGACCGGGACCCGTACTGGGCCAGCACCCAGACCCAGACACACACGGACCAGGCCTCCCCCTACAACGTCCCACACCCCCAGAGCCGGCCTCCATGCCTCCAGCAGACCCCCCAGCAACACCCCCACATGAGGGGCCCCAGGTCCAGGCCCCGGGGGACCGGGACCGGGACCCGTACTGGGCCAGCACCCAGACCCAGACACACACGGACCAGGCCTCCCCCTACAACGTCCCACACCCCCAGTCCCGACCTCCATGCCTCCAGCAGACACCCAGGCACCACCCCCACATGAGGGGCCCCAGGTCCAGGCCCCGGGGGACCGGGACCGGGACCCGTACTGGGCCAGCACCCAGACCCAGACACACACGGACCAGGCCTCCCCCTACAACGTCCCACACCCCCAGAGCCGGCCTCCATGCCTCCAGCAGACCCCCCAGCAACACCCCCACATGAGGGGCCCCAGGTCCAGGCCCCGGGGGACCGGGACCGGGACCCGTACTGGGCCAGCACCCAGACCCAGACACACACGGACCAGGCCTCCCCCTACAACGTCCCACACCCCCAGTCCCGACCTCCATGCCTCCAGCAGACACCCAGGCACCACCCCCACATGAGGGGCCCCAGGTCCAGGCCCCGGGGGACCGGGACCGGGACCCGTACTGGGCCAGCACCCAGACCCAGACACACACGGACCAGGCCTCCCCCTACAACGTCCCACACCCCCAGAGCCGGCCTCCATGCCTCCAGCAGACCCCCCAGCAACACCCCCACATGAGG
>NW_028178986.1:0-10000 GCF_964030765.1 Micromesistius poutassou | reverse complement strand
GCGCCCGGCCTCAATAAGACCAGGGAATCATTCAAACTGAAACCCCTCTACATCGTCACCTGGCTCCAACAGCTGTAGCTAACGCTATACAGCGACGGCCCATGCTATTCATCTATGAGTAATGCAATTCTGATATATATCTTATGTATATGCATAATTAACATATTATGTATATTTTGTAGATAGTATTTGTCTAATACCTACCTGCTACTTGTGTGTGGAACATGTCTATATTGTGTGCGTATGTGTGTGTATGTTTGTTTGTATGTCTATTGTCTACTGTCTGAGAGAGTGTCCACCCTACCGGAGTCACATTCCTTGTATGTGTTGTGGCAACCCGGCTCCGGTCCCAATCACCATGATGCAGAGCACCTGAGGAGCCGGGAGGAAACCTGCTCAAAAGGCAGGCTTCCACGTTCATTCGGGGCTCTCTCGTGGCTGGGGGTGAACGGAGAGTCCAGCCCGTTGTTGGCTGTGCCACGTGATCATCTTTTAGTTCTTTTTAGAAAGACTTTATTGTTTGATTAAACGTGACGTTGTGGCTGAACACCCAAGCGATTCCTGTGCTGTTTCGAGCGAGGCAGGTTCACTCCCCGAGGCGGGTTGCCACAGTGTGCAAACTTGGTCAATAAAGTTGATTCTGATTCTGATATGTTGAATGCTAGAGAAAAAGCTAATGCTATATGGCTGATGCTATTGGGTATTAATAATGCTATCCAGCCTTGGTGAATGTTAGTTACCACAAAAACAACTTTGAGTCACGGCTAATGCTATACAGCTAAATGCTATTCAGCTACACTGAATGCACTCTAGATCATGGCTGGTTGTATTATAATAGCACATTTACATTTTTGCAGGAGTGACAGTCAAGCTACGGCCAAGGCCATACGACTTGCTTGCTAGTCAGCTGTAGCTAATGCTATTCAGCTACAGCTAGTGCAATGCAGCTACGCCTTGTCGGCTGTAGCTAATGCTATTCAGGTACTTTTAATGCTATTCAGCTACAGCTAATGCTATTCAGAAACAGCAATTCCATTCAGCTGTTTCACTGGGGGGGCTCCAAGCTGTATTTTTCTATGGATGGAAAACAGATGCAGTCGCAACAGAGCGGACGATGCGGGGAGAGAGGTGGTAAGAGACCTGGGAGAGAGGAGGGTGGAAGGGATGGTTGTGGGGGGGGGGGGGCACGGTGCCACCCATCCACACAATGACCACCTGGCCTGGGAGACAGGCTGCAGTACCTCCCCTAGGATCATGTGCGGCAGGTAAGTCTGCAGTCCTACGGCTGGCTTTTGTCTGCTGCTCTGGGTGGCATGGGGCTGACTCTGGCGCCGGGCTGGGCTGGGAGGGGGGGGGGCAGGGGGGGCTGGGAGGGGGGGGCGTCGGGGGGGGGGCGGGGGGGCGGTGGGGCTGGAGCTATACCCTTCTCCACTAAGCTCAACTAACACCAGTGTTTATCACCCCGACCACATGTTTCGGGACAGGATCGAGACACAAGCCCCCACAGACGGATGACGGAGGAGGCCCGGGGGGGGGGGGGGGGAGAGAGGAAGGCAGGGAAAGGAAGGAGGGAAGGGGGAGGGAGGAAAGAATGTACTAAAAAGTAACAAAATAAATAAAATACAAATTGGGTGAAGGGAAGGGAAACAGATAGATAGATAGACAGATAGAAAGATAAAGGGATGAGAGAGAGAGAGACTAGAGAGAGAGAGAGAGAGACTAGAGAGAGAGTGGATGACAGCATGTTGGGAACAGAAGCAGTCAAAATATTGGAGGCGGGCAGCTACACGGATGGGGGGAGAGAGAAGCTAATTATGGAGGGCTGGATTAATTAGGCTTCCGTCTGCCAGCGATCCATACCGGTGTACTCTCTTCCACCAGCAGCCCTGCTCCGCTCTATTGTTCCACACATTCCTCCTCTGGTCTCCCTAACAGCCATGATCTTCCACAGGGACCTTCATAAGCCATACAATGAGCCTCCACCAGCTCCTGTGTGTCTGTGTGACTTAGCAGCAGTCGTGCTGATGTCAAACTCATCAGAGTTTCTTTTGCCGTTTCGTGAGTGCCTTTTCACTTGGCTTTCTTTAAAGACCCCCTATTTTAAACACCAGTTGTTATTTGGAACGGCAGTCACTAACCTTTTCAAGAGCTACTGGTCCACCCATAAGTGTTGTGGATGGAGACGTTTACTAGTTTAAAGAGTCCCCTTGGGTACCTCCATCCTTGTGAGGTCACAAACCTCGGGTCGATTTTTAAACGGCTTGTAAGAGCTAATCCACATCACACCTGTGTGGTGAAATAGGAGCCCTTTAAATCTCATCTTCATCTTCCGTCATCTTCCTTTGTTTTGAACCACACCATCAGCTGCTGTTAATATCAATGTTTTAGTAATGGTGCATCAAGACACAATGAAGTACTTTGCTCATTCAAGACCACAAATATCCCCGTCGTCGCCGTGTGTGTACGCAACATCTAAGCGCCTGCAGTATATTTTATAAATGATTTCCGTGCACGCCATCGAATATCTGTTCGCCTCGAACTCCAAAAACTCCCGTGACCCCAATCTGCATAGCAAGCCACCCCTCTAGGGCCATTGATCGAGCAACACGCGCAGTAACTCCTCACTTACTGTGTCCGCGAGCTGACAGACTTAATGATTCGCGGTGAGAACAGTCCTGTGAGGTAAATGTCACCCCGGCTCTTCCGTCAACAACACGACACTCGTTTGTAACCTTTAAGTAATTCAATTAGGTTTAATTTACTAACAAGTTGCACCAAGTTCAAGGCCGCGATGGAGGCGTGGCTGTGGATGCCGTCGTCTTGTGTCCGCCCCCCCCTTCCCTAATCAGGCCCAAGTGACGGCTCTACGGGAGGGCATCCGCCCCATATTCATGGGATCCACCAACAAAAAGCACTACGAGTCCCCTTCACAACCTCATCTCCCACCTCCTCTCCCCTCTCCCCCTCCCCCTCCTCCCCCCCTCCTCCTCCTCCTCCTCCTCCTCCCCTCTCCTCCTCCTCTCCTGGTCTGATGGAGGACGGAGGGATGAATATTGAGTTGCGGGTGGAGGAGGTGGAGGAGGCGTGAGGGTTGCAGAGGATGGTGGTGGTCAGGATCAGGGCGATGGGGGGGGGGATGCAGGAAAATATTGACGCGAAAGAATCGGAGGAAGGAGAGGGGTGGGGGCCGTGGCGGTGTGGCGCTGTTTCGGAGGTGATGGACGCCACCGGGCGGGTGGGGCCGGTCGGTCCTTCTCCGGAGGGGAGGCCCCAGTGTCCTTGCTGAGGCGCCTAGGCACCGGTTTATGATATCCTAATAAATTATGATGCAGTGCGCAGACATTAAAAAACTGTGATTGGCACTAAATCAAACAGACCATGCCTCTCAGGTCAGAGAGAGAGAGAGAGAGAGAGAGAGAGAGAGAGAGAGAGAGAGAGAGAGAGAGAGAGAGGAGAGAGAGAGAGAGAGAGAGAGAGAGAGAGAGAGAGAGGAGAGAGAGAGAGGAGAGAGAGAGAGAGAGAGAGAGAGAGAGAGAGAGAGAGAGAGAGAGAGAGAGAGAGAGAGAGAGAGAGAGAGAGAGAGAGAGAGAGACGTGGAACAAAGAAAGGGCTGGAGAGAAGAAAAATACAAAGGATGGAAAAGAGAACGATGGAGAGAGAGAAGAGACGGATGGGTACGGGGAGAGAGGGCAGAGATAGATGGCAGAGGGAGGGATAAAAGATGTCCACAGCCAGCCTGTACACCCCCGCGCTACTACCGACAACTCTCCCTCGTCCTCAAATCCTCCTCCCCTGCCTCCCCCAGTCCTCCATCTTCCTGCCACCTTCTCCCTCCCCTCCCCTCCCCCTCCCCCCCTCCCCCCGCATCGCTCACTCTCTGCTCCTCACTGCGGCTGTCGCTCCAGACTAGCTGGTAATTTTCCATTCTTTCCTCCGCTCTGACTCTTTCTTCCCGCCTCTCTCTCCGTCTTTTGGAGCACAGCCTCCTCCTCGCGGAATGCGTTGCGCCGCGTTTCTCCCGCTTTTCCCCAAACTGTCGTGGGAAGTGAGCGGAACGATGAGTCTAAAATAAGTGCTGATAAAGTCAGACTGACTTGGTTGACTTGCACACATGCACGACGAGTATCATGCACACACACACACACACACACACACACACGCGCGCGCGCACAGGCAAACGCACGCACGCACGCACACACACACACACAATACAAATGTAAAGAAGGGCGCAAACTTTCACTTTTCAACAGCTACAACCGTCAAACTATTTCGTTGTTTGAACCTTTCAGCTTTCACCCAGAAAAACGCAGCTCCAAAAAATGCCGGCGATTCATCGGTTTGGTTCCAGCAGATTAACAGCTTGTTCCTCTAATGATGGAATGTGCCCGGGCCACCGGCATACGTACCCTACGCGCCACTGACTGTCCCGATCGCCTAATCTAATTCACGGCCCAATGGATAACCAGATTAACACCTGCCCATTAATAACACTTCAGGTTGCACCCCACTGTCCTGATTAATCCCAGATGAATCCACTTTAATCATCCAAGGTGAACCGGGGATGAGGGGGGGGGGCGATTCATCGATGTTGGAGTTCAGGTGAGTCCGGGTACACTGGTAGCCGGTGTCCTGCAGCGGTTTTCATGATATGGGAATAGTCTCATGATATTGATTAACAAAAATATACGGGGAGATTGATGAATAGTCGGTTGGAATAACAGCTATGCTATGCTACATATTATGCTACATTTACCAGGCGGTGAATAGTGAATACTTACTATTAATAGTGAATACTTTTTTAAGGTATACATTGTTAAGGAGCAGGTAAGGGAAAGGGCAGCTTGCTCAAGGATGCCTTCAGGTAGACTGCCTCGGGTATCGAACCCCGAACCTTTCGGTTGGGAGGGAAACGCCCTCACACTAGCTGATCCCGTCTGACATTAAAGGAATACATGTATATATTAAAAAATGGGAGTAATAACATTTGTACGAATATTGTAACTGCCAACTGTTAATTTATGGCATTATTATGCTAGGTATTATTTTTAAATGTTGCAGCAAAATGTGGGTGAGCTCGTTTTCCATTTTTCATTTTAATCTTAAGGTTGGTGTAGTTAGCGTTAAATCTAAAACTCATCGGCTGCCACCTTGATGGATGGATGAAATCTAATAGCAAATGGGTTTCAGACTCAGGAGCTCCCAACTAATTGAAGGGCAGTTTGTGTCCTTTTAATTCGCTACGCTGATGGGAGACGCCGATAGAATACAGACGCCTTCCTTTGTTCGAGAGAAAACGTCTTGTAATTGTTAAGGTTTTCTACATTCTTTAATCTTGAATCTTTAATGCAGAAATGATGTTTTGCTGATCGTAGAGCGAGTCACCCAGATCTCTAAAATGAGCACGCACATTTAAACACATTTCTTTCGAATAGTGAATTCACACTATTGTGTGGATGATGTGAATTGTAATTGCATGTTCCGCAATTTCAGACAACATGGCTTGATCTATCACAACCAAAGTGTTTATATCTCAGAGAACAATATTTGACAGCCATCCCTGGACAGATGCGTAATCTGTACTAATTATGACTGCGATCGCTCCGAATAAACCACGACATTTCCCATTTGTGGTCGTCGTGGTCGAGGATTTTTAAATGTCAAGTAACACGTGCCGAGGATCTATAACAGAAAGGAAAACGCTGCGTAGCGGTTTTACTTTGGCCTATCATTCATTTTACGATCATCGTTATCTGTGATCCTATTCACATCTCGATGGTCAATGGCAGAAATAAAAGGTCCAGGTCCCTTAGTGTCCCCACAGCGTCTGCCACACAATCCATCCCTAACGGAGCCGCTGTCGGCTTTGTCAATACCGGCCTTTTATTACCTTGCTAATCCAATCGATGCAAAGGGACCGTTGTATTTCACAGTGAAAGACGGCCTTGAGATCTGTGACATTTATAGCAGGGGACTGCTTAGTGTTGTGTCATCATAAGGGCCGGGAGCAGCCCGGGAAAAGAAAACCTTTCCGGAAAAAAAGGACGTGTTCACCCGTATCCCCTTTTTGTTTTTTTTCCAATTCTGTTTTTTAATCAAGAGCTCTTTGTGACTCACACACACACACACACACACACACACACACACACACACACACACACACACACACACACACAAACACAATCTTGACGGAAATACATAAGTGGGGGAAGCGATGTGTATGTGGCCCGCTAACAAGTGTTTAAACGTCTCCGGTGTGTCTGGTTGGAGGAAGCCCCGCTCTGCGTGTGCGGCAGAATACTAAAAACCTGCAGGAAACACAAGTCATCAATCACCCACTCTGTACGTTCCACTGCAGTGGGAGACAGCCAGCCAGCCAGCCAGCCAGTCAGCCAGCCAGCCAGTCAGCCAGTCAGCCAGCCAGCCAGTCAGTCACCCGGCCAGCCAGCTAGTCAAGCAGAGAGTCAGTCACCCAGCCAGCCATATAGCCACCCAGTCAGCCGGTCAGTCAGTCAGGCAGACAGACAGACACTCACCCAGCCAACCAGCCATCCAGTCAGGTAGAGAGACAGTCACTCAGCCTGCCAGATAGCCACCCAGCCGGCCAGCCAGCCAGTCACCCAGACAGCCAGCCAGTCAGGCAGAAAGCCTTTCAGCCGGCCAAAGCGGCAGACAGGCGGGCATCAGAAGCAGCCAGGCGCCGGGGTCGATGCGGTCTACGCAATAACGGCGGCGATGCTAACGGGAGGAAGCAGGCAGGCAATGAACTCAAATGAGCGCGTGCAGGAGGAGGAGGAGGAGGAGGAGGAGCACGGCACTCACACACACACAACATGTAGGGAGCGGCTGCGCGTCCAGCCGTGAAGGGAGCCCACACAACGAAGTAACGTGAGGCTAGCGCGCGTGGAGCGGACGCACACATGTTCGCTGACGTGTTACAAAGTAAACAAACCTCGAGTGACATGTCGGGAATGCCAATGTACACGATGTGCTTGCATCTGCGATGCGGGTTGCACACACACACACACACAGACACATCAGATTCAGGTTGCGTATGTTGCCTGGCTGTTGAGTGCAGACAGCAGTGAGGGCTTCTCGTTCAGGGATGCCTATGTGTTAGGCTTTGGATATTGGAGATCGATAGCAGAACCTTTTGGCTGAGAGTGGAACACCATTGACACTATGCTATTCTAGGGCCTGTAATGACGGTCTTGATGGATCCAGAGATGCTAATAAAATCATTTGTACTGGCAGGTCTCTAGTCAGGTGCACTGGCAGGGAAACCAAACTGTTCTATTCAAATAAGGCTAATTCTGGGCTCAGAGCTTTTTAATTCTTAAATCTTAATTGGGATATTATGGTAATTGCAACAAAATATTAACAGCTTAAATCACTGAACCTTTTAAGGAGGATTGTGTGTCAAATGTTTCCCATATTTTCAGATTCCGAATCATCCGAGTAATTAATGAGAAGAAAGCAAAGCCACGGTTTTTAAACACAAATATTATGCTCACTGCCATTAAATATCTCTCCGTCATTTCCTAAAATTAATTTTCGGGTTGAATATATACGTTCATTCAGATTTAATTTAATAAATAGCGGAGTTGCTGTGTTTTTGGTAACCCCTCTTAATCTACAATCAATAATGCATGCATAACCAAGGTTATGCACAGAATATCAACGGAAACATTACTCTACTCTCCTCCAGGCAACTACGCTGCTACAACAAAATGTATTTTCTTCATTAATATTTCACGACTATTACTTACTACACAACTGGTCTGGGTTCGAAGACCATTTTTCACCTGAGACTAGACTCTGAATAAGTATGAGTTCACTTTGAGTTCAGGCCCAGCGGCATTAACATTAAGAACCAGGGCCCACAGGGACTAAGCCTTTGCAGAAGTGACAGAAATGAAGTGAGTTTGCAACATGTGCGTTGTACTTCTAAGTTACTGGACTATACAAGCATATGTCTCACAGAAACCCGACCAGAATGAACATACCATATAATGCATGCAACCGAAAAAGTATATTTCAATTGCTTCATTCAGTTATTATGCCTGTGAATAGAGTGTATTTGGTAGCATAAGCGTTCGGTCAGACCGACCGCTAACTTGTAATACAATAGTTTAACCATGAACAAAAATAGCAGCTATTATACCATCAATTCAATTCAACAGAATAACAGGCCACATTTGATGATGATTAAAAATCATAAAAACATACTTCCCTTGTAATAGTAACTGGCTTTTGGGATAATCACACTAACGCACGCACACACACACACCCACACAAACTACACACCCACACCCACACGCACACACACACTAAATAACGGCCTGCCCCATCGTGCACTAATCTTATTTTTCACATAATTAAAGTGCACATAAACGGCCGCGTTCTGTTAAAGAGGCCGGTGCATTTCAGTCCCCTTCTAAAGCCAGAGAAGATTAAGAAGGGAACTCTCTTTGTTTTCTATTAATGCAATCAAACGGAGGGAATGAAACTAGTGCACAACATAGAATTAGCTTTTACATTTTATTTCCAGGTTGTGCACATTACTACGATTCACTGTTTAGTAATGTAGCAGAATTGAGAAACGTGTCATTTAGGAATGGGTTATGGCATTTAGCTCAAGGATGTCTATAGTGTAGAAATTGTGTATGAACCCCGGATCATTGTGTGTGTGTTTCGTAAAATCGAAAGCGATCAAACAGGGAATTGGTTTTAAAAACACAACCAGGGCGTTCAATATTTAGCACAGAGAAATTGCGAAATTGCGGTCATTGCGGTTTCACTACTGCAGCTCTGCATATGTCTTACTTAAAATCAACGTCCAGTCACATGACAAAGGCAAACGATTATTCCCAAGAAGAGAGCCGACCTCTCCTCCTCCTGCCTCCCGCTACCATGGCAACCAATCAAAACAAGATCAACTGTACTCGTCTGTACAGTACATCCATGCAATGAACGGTATCGTATTTACAATTCCCCCCGAAGGTGTGATCACATGTCAGAGCGAATGGTCCTAAACCACAAAGCCTGGACGTCATCGGGAGCGGCTCTGCCCTTTTAACTCGCCGCAGACGACCAGGCTGGCGTCTCCTCCCAGTGACCTTAACACTGGCTCCAAAAACACTCCCATCTGTTGGACTTCTGCCTCCACCGCCGCTACGGCGCTTCTGATCACAGATCAAAAACACCCTACACCCGACGCCGACACCGCCGGCGCCGCTGATCCCGCGGACGGACAGACGTTGTCACGCCGCCGCCGCGTCAACTGTCATCTGCCAATCTGAGCGTCCACGCCGGGCGCTCTTAAAACGGGCCCCCACACTGTCTGCGTTGTCAGCCCCCCCCCCCACCCCTCCCCTCTCGGCTCGCCAGCGGACTTGTCTCTCCCTGCCTGCTTCACTTTAGCCAACAACCTTTTCCGTCAACCTTTTCCCTGCCTGTCTGTCTCGGTAGACTTCTAGTACCCTGAGAGACAGCCAGCCACGGCCATCGCTGCTGCCGCCGCCTGTCGGTCGCCATGACGTCCTGTGGCGAGGTGTCGGAGCAACGGCGGACGCGACCCCGACGTCAGCATCGAGATAACTACATCTGTGATGTAGTTATGGTGTCATCTTTTGGATTTCGCTATTTTTGAGTATATCACTGTGGGCAAGTGTGTGGCGGAGTGTAGTGTACGTCGATATTCCTCGACGGAGTTGAATTTTCTGCAATTCTTCCGTATTCTGAAAGCCTTTGATGGCGGGTAGAACCCGCCCTGGGTCCTCGTAGCCTCACTCTGCCGCACTGTTCTTACCGGCCCCCCGCGCGCCGTTAGAACGTTTTCATCGCTCCACATATCTGCTCGATGGTCTCACGGTGCATTGATTTCTCTTTGTTTGCTTTCGATGGACCAAACAGGGCTGGTTTTTTGGGGGGGGGGTTCCCATATGGGCCGTGTAGCCCGCCCGACTGGAAACATTGGAAACCAGAGTGTTGTAATGCTATC
>NW_028178987.1:0-5000 GCF_964030765.1 Micromesistius poutassou | reverse complement strand
CACGCGACGTGTTCCCCCTCCTCTGGAGGGTCCACAGGACCTCCAGGCTTGGGGTCACTCACTACACTATTCAGTCCGACATGGTGAGCCTTTTCGGACTCACACGCGACGTGTTCCCCCTCCTCTGGAGGGTCCACAGGACCTCCAGGCTTGGGGTCACTCACTACACTATTCAGTCCGACATGGTGAGCCTTTTCGGACTCTCACGCGACGTGTTCCCCCTCCTCTGGAGGGTCCACAGGACCTCCAGGCTTGGGGTCACTCACTACACTATTCAGTCCGACATGGTGAGCCTTTTCGGACTCACACACGACGTGTTCCCCCTCCTGTGGAGGGTCCTAAACACCTCCAGGCTTGGGGTCACTCACTACACTATTCAGTCCGACATGGTGAGCCGTGTCGGACTCACACGCGACGTGTTCCCCCTCCTCTGGAGGGTCCTAAAGACCTCCAGGCTTGGGGTCACTCACTACACTATTCAGTCCGACATGGTGAGCCGTTTCGGACTCACACGCGACGTGTTCCCCCTCCTCTGGAGGGTCCTAAAGACCTCCAGGCTTGGGGTCACTCACTACACTATTCAGTCCGACATGGTGAGCCGTTTCGGACTCACACGCGACGTGTTCCCCCTCCTCTGGAGGGTCCTAAAGACCTCCAGGCTTGGGGTCACTCACTACACTATTCAGTCCGACATGGTGAGCCGTTTCGGACTCACACGCGACGTGTTCCCCCTCCTGTGGAGGGTCCTAAACACCTCCAGGCTTGGGGTCACTCACTACACTATTCAGTCCGACATGGTGAGCCGTGTCGGACTCACACGCGACGTGTTCCCCCTCCTCTGGAGGGTCCTAAAGACCTCCAGGCTTGGGGTCACTCACTACACTATTCAGTCCGACATGGTGAGCCGTTTCGGACTCACACGCGACGTGTTCCCCCTCCTCTGGAGGGTCCTAAAGACCTCCAGGCTTGGGGTCACTCACTACACTATTCAGTCCGACATGGTGAGCCGTGTCGGACTCACACGCGACGTGTTCCCCCTCCTCTGGAGGGTCCTAAAGACCTCCAGGCTTGGGGTCACTCACTACACTATTCAGTCCGACATGGTGAGCCGTGTCGGACTCACACGCGACGTGTTCCCCCTCCTGTGGAGGGTCCTAAACACCTCCAGGCTTGGGGTCACTCACTACACTATTCAGTCCGACATGGTGAGCCGTTTCGGACTCACACGCGACGTGTTCCCCCTCCTCTGGAGGGTCCTAAAGACCTCCAGGCTTGGGGTCACTCACTACACTATTCAGTCCGACATGGTGAGCCGTGTCGGACTCACACGCGACGTGTTCCCCCTCCTCTGGAGGGTCCTAAAGACCTCCAGGCTTGGGGTCACTCACTACACTATTCAGTCCGACATGGTGAGCCGTGTCGGACTCACACGCGACGTGTTCCCCCTCCTGTGGAGGGTCCTAAACACCTCCAGGCTTGGGGTCACTCACTACACTATTCAGTCCGACATGGTGAGCCGTGTCGGACTCACACGCGACGTGTTCCCCCTCCTCTGGAGGGTCCTAAAGACCTCCAGGCTTGGGGTCACTCACTACACTATTCAGTCCGACATGGTGAGCCGTTTCGGACTCACACGCGACGTGTTCCCCCTCCTCTGGAGGGTCCTAAAGACCTCCAGGCTTGGGGTCACTCACTACACTATTCAGTCCGACATGGTGAGCCGTGTCGGACTCACACGCGACGTGTTCCCCCTCCTCTGGAGGGTCCTAAAGACCTCCAGGCTTGGGGTCACTCACTACACTATTCAGTCCGACATGGTGAGCCGTTTCGGACTCACACGCGACGTGTTCCCCCTCCTCTGGAGGGTCCTAAAGACCTCCAGGCTTGGGGTCACTCACTACACTATTCAGTCCGACATGGTGAGCCGTTTCGGACTCACACGCGACGTGTTCCCCCTCCTCTGGAGGGTCCTAAAGACCTCCAGGCTTGGGGTCACTCACTACACTATTCAGTCCGACATGGTGAGCCTTTTCGGACTCACACGCGACGTGTTCCCCCTCCTCTGGAGGGTCCTAAAGACCTCCAGACTCTGGGCTACTCGCTGCACTATTCAGTCCGACATGGTGAGCCGTTTCGGCCTCACACGCGACGTGTTCCCCCTCCTCTGGAGGGTCCTAAAGACCTCCAGACTCGGGGCTACTCACTACACTATTCAGTCCGACATGGTGAGCCGTTTCGGCCTCACACGCGACGTGTTCCCCCTCCTCTGGAGCCTCCAGAAGACCTCCAGGCCGTTCTCTGCCTTCTTCCCCTGGAGCCCCCCTTACACACGGGATGGGCTATGTCCTTCCAACACAGGGGTCAAACGTGTAGTAGGCGAAGCCCAGAGTTTTACAGGCTGCAGACTGCTATTTTTCTTGTTTTCGGTACCCATGGTATAAAAACCCGAAAATCCCAACCCATGGTAGACCAAAACCAACCCATGGTATACTAAAACCAACCCATGGTATACTAAAAGCTGCCCCTGGTAGACCACGGAGAAAAGACTCTGTCTGATTTTCGATTCTCTCTTTTTCTCAAAATCAGACAGAGTCCCAGAGTTAGTGCACCATGGGTTGCGTTTTAGGAGATTTACAGAAAAGACTCTGTTAAATTTCCAAAACACGTCCCATGGTAGTTTAAATGGACTTTGTGGTTTCTTTAGTTCATCCAGGCTCAGGGGGACTTGATGTTCTTGCCAGTCCGGGATGGTGGACTCTCTGGGCCTGCCACAGGACGTGGTCCTGGTCCCCTGGAGGGTCCACAAGACTTGAAGTGGTTTTTGCCTCTTTTTTCTTTCTTTTTTTCCTCAGACACACACGGACCAGGCCTCCCCCTACAACGTCCCACACCCCCAGTCCCGACCTCCATGCCTCCAGCAGACACCCAGGCACCACCCCCACATGAGGGGCCCCAGGTCCAGGCCCCGGGGGACCGGGACCGGGACCCGTACTGGGCCAGCACCCAGACCCAGACACACACGGACCAGGCCTCCCCCTACAACGTCCCACACCCCCAGAGCCGGCCTCCATGCCTCCAGCAGACCCCCCAGCAACACCCCCACATGAGGGGCCCCAGGTCCAGGCCCCGGGGGACCGGGACCGGGACCCGTACTGGGCCAGCACCCAGACCCAGACACACACGGACCAGGCCTCCCCCTACAACGTCCCACACCCCCAGTCCCGACCTCCATGCCTCCAGCAGACACCCAGGCACCACCCCCACATGAGGGGCCCCAGGTCCAGGCCCCGGGGGACCGGGACCGGGACCCGTACTGGGCCAGCACCCAGACCCAGACACACACGGACCAGGCCTCCCCCTACAACGTCCCACACCCCCAGTCCCGACCTCCATGCCTCCAGCAGACACCCAGGCACCACCCCCACATGAGGGGCCCCAGGTCCAGGCCCCGGGGGACCGGGACCGGGACCCGTACTGGGCCAGCACCCAGACCCAGACACACACGGACCAGGCCTCCCCCTACAACGTCCCACACCCCCAGTCCCGACCTCCATGCCTCCAGCAGACACCCAGGCACCACCCCCACATGAGGGGCCCCAGGTCCAGGCCCCGGGGGACCGGGACCGGGACCCGTACTGGGCCAGCACCCAGACCCAGACACACACGGACCAGGCCTCCCCCTACAACGTCCCACACCCCCAGTCCCGACCTCCATGCCTCCAGCAGACACCCAGGCACCACCCCCACATGAGGGGCCCCAGGTCCAGGCCCCGGGGGACCGGGACCGGGACCCGTACTGGGCCAGCACCCAGACCCAGACACACACGGACCAGGCCTCCCCCTACAACGTCCCACACCCCCAGTCCCGACCTCCATGCCTCCAGCAGACACCCAGGCACCACCCCCACATGAGGGGCCCCAGGTCCAGGCCCCGGGGGACCGGGACCGGGACCCGTACTGGGCCAGCACCCAGACCCAGACACACACGGACCAGGCCTCCCCCTACAACGTCCCACACCCCCAGAGCCGGCCTCCATGCCTCCAGCAGACCCCCCAGCAACACCCCCACATGAGGGGCCCCAGGTCCAGGCCCCGGGGGACCGGGACCGGGACCCGTACTGGGCCAGCACCCAGACCCAGACACACACGGACCAGGCCTCCCCCTACAACGTCCCACACCCCCAGTCCCGACCTCCATGCCTCCAGCAGACACCCAGGCACCACCCCCACATGAGGGGCCCCAGGTCCAGGCCCCGGGGGACCGGGACCGGGACCCGTACTGGGCCAGCACCCAGACCCAGACACACACGGACCAGGCCTCCCCCTACAACGTCCCACACCCCCAGAGCCGGCCTCCATGCCTCCAGCAGACCCCCCAGCAACACCCCCACATGAGGGGCCCCAGGTCCAGGCCCCGGGGGACCGGGACCGGGACCCGTACTGGGCCAGCACCCAGACCCAGACACACACGGACCAGGCCTCCCCCTACAACGTCCCACACCCCCAGTCCCGACCTCCATGCCTCCAGCAGACACCCAGGCACCACCCCCACATGAGGGGCCCCAGGTCCAGGCCCCGGGGGACCGGGACCGGGACCCGTACTGGGCCAGCACCCAGACCCAGACACACACGGACCAGGCCTCCCCCTACAACGTCCCACACCCCCAGTCCCGACCTCCATGCCTCCAGCAGACACCCAGGCACCACCCCCACATGAGGGGCCCCAGGTCCAGGCCCCGGGGGACCGGGACCGGGACCCGTACTGGGCCAGCACCCAGACCCAGACACACACGGACCAGGCCTCCCCCTACAACGTCCCACACCCCCAGTCCCGACCTCCATGCCTCCAGCAGACACCCAGGCACCACCCCCACATGAGGGGCCCCAGGTCCAGGCCCCGGGGGACCGGGACCGGGACCCGTACTGGGCCAGCACCCAGACCCAGACACACACGGACCAGGCCTCCCCCTACAACGTCCCACACCCCCAGAGCCGGCCTC
>NW_028178988.1:0-15619 GCF_964030765.1 Micromesistius poutassou | reverse complement strand
CTCTCTCTCTCTCTCTCTCCCCCTCTCCCCCCCCCTCACCCTACCTTGATGAAGCAGCTGTTGAGGGACAGGTTGTGTCTGATGGAGTTCTGCCAGGCCCGCTGGTTGGAGCGGTAGTAGGGGAAGCGCCGCATGATGAACTCGTAGATCCCTGACAGGGTGACCCGCTGCTCCGGGCTCTGCTGGATGGCCATGGCTATCAGGGCGATGTAACTGAGACACACACACACACACACACACACACACACACACACACACATATATAAGACACACAAAAAAACACATACATTGAAGACACACACACACACACCCACACCCACACAAACACACAGAAAAGACACACACAGAAGACACACAAACACGCACAGAAGGCAAACACACAAACACAAACAGAAGATAAACACAGTTCAAATACAGTTGTTCTTTAAATCACCTGTCAAACTGTATTTAATTGCTTCGGTTAGTTAAGATTTTTAAATAATATATTCTAATAATAATTTCTTAAAGCACTTATTTTTGGGGTCAAAAACATTTGTTTGAAGATTTCTGCCAAAGAATATTGCTTCCTCGTCAAACTATCCTATTACCATCTGGAACTTCATTAAAGCGTTTGGACATTCTAAGTTTTTCTTCATTGAAATGCTGATTTATTTTTGGTTTAAAATCTCAAAAAAATTCTTCATTGAAATGCTAATTTATTTTTGGTTTAAAATCTCAAAAAATTCCAAAGCTTCACATTCAATATAAATAACAAGAAACATCAATACAACAAAAAGGAATGCATCTCACCTGTAAGCGGGCCTGCACATCTTCTTCTCCTCATCCGTGCTGGAGGACGGGTAGCCGTCTCCGTCATAGTTAAAACAATTGTACGGATACTGAGAATTATCAAACATGTCTACACTTTAAGACACACACACACACACACACACACACACACACACACATACACACACACACACACCAAACTGGTTGGAAAAAAGTGTCCTTGGTCAACAACACGTATTAAATGAGCTTCAACCTCCTCTCCCATGTTACTTCTGCTTGTTGAGGTTCTGCCAGTGAGTGTGAGGACTTCATTTCGTCCCCCCTTGATGTTGATGACGCCCCCCCCTCCCTTCCCTCCTTCCCCCTCCCCCTCCTCCTCAGTGGTTGGTCCCCAGGTACCGCCGAGCTGTTACACGCTGGCCCTGCTGCCTGAACGTCTGAACCCGGGCGTGATCAACTAGTAACCCCCCCCTGCCAACCCACCCAGCCCCTCATCCACTCATTCTCCCCGGCCGCTTTGATTCTGGGTGGTCCTTCTGATGAGGAGTGTCCGTGTTTTATTTTTGTTTTTCCTTATAGTCTCACTAAATACAGTGGCCGTATAGTTAAACATCGAATCCCAATAACAATAAACAAGCTCTGGACGACATTCTTGTTGTTTTATTTTTCCATAGCCCTCGATATCAGTGGGTTAACGAGTTCTCCATTCTGGGCCCCCTGCGCACGGCGCGCAGACATTTAGTCAACAACGAGGAGTTTAAGATACCATCTATAAGTGCTCTGTAATGGCCATAAATTGCTTCCGTGAGTAAAACAGGAGATGTGTGTTTTCAAGGGCCCTTAACGGGCCAATTGGGGTTGTCCCGTGAGGCGACAGTGACCGGAGAAACAGCCTCCGGCCGCGCGGGGCCCCTCCATGTGTGGCCCCCCCGATGCGTGAGATAAGCTGTGGTTGTAAGCAGGGCTTTGTGCGTCCCAATCGATGCGACTCAGTAACACGGAATACCTTGTTTGTTTCTACAAGACAACCGAATCATTGGAAAGGCACACACAACCGTCCGTTCAAATGCATTCGTTTTATAAAAATATAAAAATATAAATAAAAATATAAAATCTATATAGAATATATAAGAAAATACGTATAAGAAAATAAATAGATATACAGTATAGTGATTACCCATAAATAGTTGGTCAACTTTTTGACTTAACACTAAGTGGCCAGTAGACATCTCCCTTTTAACAGTTATAACAGACAATTGTGTAAATTGGGCTGTTCTATTTGGAAGAAAGACAGAAGAGAAGAGAACAAGAGATGATAAGAATAGAGAACAGAGGAGAAAGAGGAAGAAGAAAACAAAATGGAACGGAGAAGTGACGACAACAGAACAGAGAAAAGAGGAGAGGAGTTGAGTCGGGGGCCGACTCAGATCTGATAATCATCGCCTCTCATTCCCATGACGATGCTTCCTCTCCCGTCCCGTCTGCGGCCGGCCGCACTCATTACCTCTCCTGGTGTCTGATGCTTGTCAACGACCAGGCGTCCCCCATTCATAGTCTCTCTCTCCTTCTCTCCTCTCTCTCTTCCTTCTCTCTCTCCTCCTTCTTTCTCTCTTCCTTCTCTCTCTTCCTTCTCTATCTCTCTTCCGTCTCTCTCTCTCTTCTCTCTCTCTCTTCCTTCTCTCTCTTCCTTCTCTCTCTCTGTCTCTCTTCCTTCTCTCTCTCTCCCTCTCTCTCTCTCTCTCTCTCTCTCTCTCTCTCTCTCTCTCTCTCTCTCTCTCTCTCTCTCTCTCTCTCTCTCTCTCTCTCTCTTCTCTCTTCCTTCTCTCTCTTTCTTCTCTCTCGCCCGCTCCCTCTGTCTCTCTCTCTGTAAATAAATGCGTTTATGTAAACCAAGCGATGGCTTTTCCGGGGGCTGTGAGCTATCGCCCAGGGAAAGGTTATCAAAACACAACGGTACAGTGGGAACTGTAAACATCTTTATGTACAATAGCCAGGCTGAGGGCCGTTTGCATGGGCACTGTAGACTTTTGCAACATCATTCCAAAGTAAAACAAAAGACGCTTTGGATACAATAATCCAATAGGTTATAACAAAGTATAGGCACCAAAAAGCAATTTATAGTTATTTATTATCAAATATTTCACGTAGAAATCTAGCCACTAACTCTGACTGTCCTAGTATCAACTGATGCCAACATTGATTGGGTTATTGTTTGTTGTGAACCCCCTGTTTCAGCTTGAATTCCAACAAAAATCTTTAAGGGCTCAAAGAGGGATAACACCTCTCCTCACCTCAGAGTTATCCCCATGGTTACGACCCATGCCAACTCTGATTTTAGTGTTCTATCATCGTTGTGCGGTGAGCGATGTTGTAAGCACACACCGTGGCGTTACACTTTAAGACGGTGTCCGAGAAGCTTAATCCTCTCTGGGACAAGACATGGATATTAATATACAAATGATAGATTAAATCAAACAACCCAAAGTTAAAGGTAAAATTTAAATTCATTGTATATTATTAGAGTGTTGTTTTTCTTGAATTGACAGACAAGACGAAGAGGATGATGAAGCTGTAGAACAGGTCATAAGGCTGGCACTGTATTGGACTAAATGCTTTGATTCCGTTCATAATCTCCAATACGAAGGTATTCATTATACATAGGAAGTTGACACGTAATTCAGACTGTTCTGTACATTTCGTTTTATTGCACTTTTACCATGATGCAAAGAAACGCCACAGACAGTGAGTTCAATTAAAAAAACAACAGAAGCTTTTCATCCATAGTCTCTCTCTTCCTCTCTCTCTCACACACACACCCACCCACGCACACACACACACACACACACACACACACACACATACACACAGATAAGCACATGCACACACACACACACACACACACACACACACACACACACACACACACACACACACACACACACACACACACACACACACACACACACACACACACACACACACACACACCATACCAACACGGGAACCATGGAAAAGTATGTATGGAATAAATGGTATCAGCGTACACATAGCTATATAGGGAGACCTCTGGGACTATGTCTTGTGACATCCTCAAAACCCTTTGTTCAATAAACCACACATTCAAGTATTTCTATCATTGCACAGGCACTAGATTTTCCTACTGTATATATTAACTTTCACCCACTAACGGAACCTTCCACTGTTTTTGAGTTTTTCCCATAATCTCTCAGTAAGAAAGCATCAATATTTACCCCCGTTTTTTAATCTCTCCATAACACCAACATTTGGACGCCAAACATACTTTTATAAAATTAACAAATATTCTCCCCAAAAAAATGAAAACAAAAAATCTATAAAATTATAAACAAAATGTTTCATTTTGCCTTTTGGTACCACAATCTTGGTGATCTAACTTTCCATATAACCTGGAATGTAATGTAAATGTAATGAAATAACATTAAAAACAACTAAAATGTTGTAAACACAACCGATGTAAACACGTTGGCAAGCAACTGGATGTCATAATTAGAATAACAGATATGCGTTAGGAATTTTTCCCCGGTTAAAATGTAAATGTGATTTGGAAACAGCAAAACCCACAATCTTTGATGTAAGTGGGGACAATTTCAAGAAAGGTTGTCTTCTTCAGTAGTACAGCTAGATGTACTGTATGGCTCCATACATGCCTTTTCCGCCCTCTGCTGGACAGGTTTGGAAGTGAATTCCTGTTATTTTCCCAATTCACCCATTCAATCCCAAAACAACAAATAGATGATTGACGTTTTGTATCGCTAATTTTAAATAATAAATATGAACTACAATAAATAATCTCCAAAGGGCAGTGATCATTAGACAGGAAAATTAAACTTTAACAATCCAGGAGTAAACCGGCACTCCAATCAAATATGTATATCCCAACTGCCAAAGAAAATAAGTAAGTAAAATAATAACTTGATAATAAAAAATAATCTTGTGCAAAAAAAAAAGAAAAAAGGCAGAAAATCAACACAATATATTTAAACCAATGTAATTTTTCTCTTAATAGTCATCCAACTTGAAACACTACAACACATTAAACACTTATCTCAGTTTCAGGGGGCTGAGTGTTGTGTGTGTGTGAGTTGTGTGTGTGTGTGTGTGTGTGTGTGTGTGTGTGTGTGTGTGTGTGTGTGTGTGTGTGTGTGTGTGTGTGTGTGTGTGTGTGTTTTCTCCTTTTTAGGTCCTTATCCAGACAAGGAGAAAAGGGTAGCCTCCCAAGAATCGTTCATTCTTTCACTGTTTGGTAGCGCTGCTGTATGGGGGCTGGGGGCAATAGCTAGCCTTCTACACTAGCCTGCTATGCTAGCCTGCTATGCTAGCGTCAGAGTGGGGGAGGGGTTTCTTTAAGGTGATGCGGTAGGGTCCGATGCTGTGTGTTGTCCCGTCAACTTCCCAAGAGGGCCTCATTCCGTACACCAGCTGCTTGTTCATCAAGTCTTTACACTTTGTGTGTTTGTATCAGAGAGACTCTGACTCTCTCTCTCTCTCACTCTCTGTGTGTCTCTCTCTCTATCCACAGCCGATCAGAGGAGGAAATCAAAAGTCTGTTCCGGGTCCCATATCTCCAGGAGGTTCAGGTCCTTCCAAGCATGCGCCTCCCCGGCCAGCTACCTCTGTCTGGGGGATGTGTGCGCTGGCTCGCCCTGGAGGTCGTCCGCCACCACGTTGCTGTAGCCCTCCTTCTCGATGCAGTCGGCCACCACGGTCAGCACCTGAACAGCAGCAAGGACCAAGGCGTCACCGATCAGCAACACAGTGAAGTTCAGTGGGATTAGCTCTATATACATAGGAGTTAATTCAAGGTCTAGGGTTACACACAAACACACACACACCTGGCGGAGGCGGCGGTCCATGGCGTCCAGGTGGGGCTGGATGAGGATGGGGGTGAGGTGGTCCCGCAGCAGGGACTGAGCCATCATAGAGGACAGCAGGTACTCCTGCTTGGCCAGCAGCTGCAGACGCAGGTGGGTGGACTTCTTCACCCTGGGCGGCGAGGAACAGGGAGACAGGGTCAGGAACAGGGAGACAGGTTCAGGAACAGGGAGACAGGGTCAGTAACAGGGAGACAGGGTCAGGAACAGAGAGACAGGTTCAGGAACAGGGAGACAGGTTCAGGAACAGGGAGACAGGGTCAGGAACAGGGAGACAGGTTCAGGAACAGGGAGACAGGGTCAGGAACAGGGAGACAGGGAGACAGGTTCAGGAACAGGGAGACAGGGTCAGTAACAGGGAGACAGGGTCAGGAACAGAGAGACAGGGTCAGTAACAGGGAGACAGGGTCAGGAACAGGGAGACAGGGTCAGGAACAGAGAGACAGGTTCAGCGCCATGAGAACCAGAACTGCTGGATCTGGATCCACCTTGATTCTGGACTCACTGTTCTGGATTCATAATATCGTGTCTGCATGTTTAATCCTTTTTGTTACAACAACTTGTGTACAACTTTTATTCTTCAAATCAAGAACATTTTGTCTTTTCTTTTGTACTTATTTATCCTAAGCTTCCTTTATTCGTTTTTTTGGGGGAATACGAAAACTTTAGTTGCTTTTTTCTTCATAAAATCTAATGTTTTAGATGCTGTGTGTGAGTTTACTGTCCCTGTATTCTTAATTCCGCCAAATCATACACATTGCACCTGTATGGTTTGCAGACAAAGAAGAGGCTTTCGGTATTCTACTGCAGGACACTACTGATTCTGCAGCAGATAAAACCCAATCTGTGTTTTATTCATTCAACCAAAGTATCATCGATTACAACTAAACTAGTGGCCTTCCAAGAAACAAGGATGCCCAGTTATATGGACATTACCTATGTCAGCTGATCTATTTGACTCTCAGGAGATGTAGGAACGGACAGTGCAAACATAGAGCTTCTCACCTGCAGCACTGGCTCAACGGCACCAGGATCGAGACCTCATCGTGAGAATGCTTTCCAAACCTGCGAAGGAAGAGGACACAGATATGACTATCAGTATAAAGGTTTTTGTTCTCTGTTTTTCTTCAAGAACGCTGATGTAAAATCTTAAAATGTTTTTCTAATACTTTTTACGGTCAGTAGTACAGCTGTGTAGCCTGGCTATTGCCAGACCAAGCTCAATCATAGATTGCACGTTGGTCTGGGGAAGCTGCTGTCATTTTCTTCAGCACAAGAGGCGTGATCAACGGGCGGAGTTAAATTGACTGTGTACGCAATTGGCTGCTTGCCGTTGCTTCCCTGTCGTCATTGTGTTAATCAGCCAATAGCGCGCCACGGGGAAAAGCCAGCTTGGTGATTGGCTCCTGCAAAAACGTATCGAAACTAGAAAGAAATGTATTGCTCTTCTCCAGACCCTTCTGCAGAGCAAACTCAAACCCTGTCTAACAGCTGTGTACTAGCTAGATATATGTGACTGTTCTGCCCTCTGCTGGACAGATTTGGAAATTAACATCTTAATTCACCCAATTGACCCAAAAGCGAATTTCGCATTTTAACTGGTGAATGTATCGGCACAACAGCGCCCTCTACCCTCTGCCGTTGTCCAGGTGGATGATGAAGGTCTCGTTTCCAAACTTCTCAAACGTCTCATAATGGTGGCGGTCCATGTTTCCTGCAAAGAAAAGATACTGTCATTGTGACATTGTGACAGTAACTATGTGTGTGTCTGTGTGTGTTTGTGTTGGTAAAGTGTTGATTTATGAAAGATATAGAAATATATCTATGGTAGGATAAATAAATATATTTGGATTATTAGTATTGCTTTATTATAATGAATGTTACATTACATTACTTCCAGTTCCTGCTATACCAGGTAACAAATCATATTTAAAATGTTCAAACCCTCATATTGTACATGGTGCAGATGCACATGTGTGTCAGGAACTGGAGTTTGGCCTGCATTCTCATTGGTCAACATGTCCTCTTAGCCCCACCCACCCATGAGGAAGTCGAACACGGTCATGTCCATGATGTCCAACAGTCGTGTCCCGCTGTCGTAGGGGGGCGTCTGTTTCACCTCCTCACAGTAGTCTGGATCCACCTCCCACCTTAAAACAAGACGACAACAAGGAGTTTAGCACCTCTAAACAACACAACAACAAGGTATTTAGCAACTTAAAACAACAAGGAGCTTAGAACAACACGACAACAAGGAGTTTAGCACCTCTAAACAACACAACAACAAGGTATTTAGCAACTTAAAACAACAAGGAGCTTAGAACAACACGACAACGAGTTTAGCACCTCTAAACAACACAACAACAAGTTATTTAGCAACTTAAAACAAGACGACAACAAGGAGTTTAGCACCTCTAAACAACACAACAACAACAAGGTATTTAGCACCTTAAAACAACACGACAACAAGGAGTTTAGCACCTCTAAACAACACAACAACAAGGTATTTAGCACCTTAAAACAAGACGACGACAAGGAGTTTAGCACCTCTAAACAACACAACAACAAGGTATTTAGCAACTTAAAACAACAAGGAGCTTAGAACAACACGACAACAACGAGTTTAGCACGTTTAAACTATTTCAAATAAATGTATCGAAAAGACCAAATAAAAACAAAAAGATCATAACAGTTGAACACTTGATTTTAAAGGTGTCATTATGCTTCAATTAGGCATCAATTTGAAGAAAATCAAACTGGGGTGGGAAGGCTGGGGCTTACTCTGCCTTCTTGCGTTTGTGGTAGGACCTCCTCCAGGGGTTCCTCCAGGTCTTCCTCTTGGCCAGGGCCAGGTCGGGCAGGAAGGCGGCCAGGGAGCCCTCTATCTGGTCGGGCTTCCCACACAGAGCGTGCTCCGTGGAGCAGTAGTAGGAGCACTCCCCGTAGAAGCAGATGTTGTTGGCTAGGGAATCAGAGAGGAAACAAAAGGGTTTCTACTCCCAAAATAATTTGAGGAAAATCGTTCAACATTCAAGTAGAGGCAGAGCTAGTTGGGGGGGTGGGGGGGGTGGGGGGGCGGGGGTGTACTTATTTAATCCTGCAACGTTTTTGGCCATAACAGAGTAAAAAAGACAGTAATTAATAATAAAACAAAATCTTTTTATATAAATAAATAAAACTTCAATAAAAAAATATAAAAATAAAACAATAAAATTACCATAAATGTATATTTAATGCTAAATAATACAGTGGTCCTGCAGTACCTGGTGAGATGAAAAAGGTCCTCCACAGCTTCTTGTCCTTGGTGATGTCCTTGATCTCCTTGGTCATGTTGACCAGACGGCCCGCCACCGGGGGAACCCGCCGGAAGTCCAGGATCCTGAGAACGGCCAAAAGAACACACATATAGGGACTATGTACACACAACTAGGTCTGCGTTGACGTCAAAATAGAGCAAAACAATATGTTGTTTTGTTGTTCAACCCTATTGAACTAATCTCATATTTGTCTAATCTCACTTTTTATTTTTTGGTATTTTATGGAGAGGGGAGATGGAGGAATATTGTTTGGTATGGTTGTGGAAAGTTAACTTTCTATTATAGCAGATTATATTCGAATGGTTAATCCATTTTGACAGCTTCTGGTTAAATGACTCATGAACCTGTGGGTAAAAATACAATCCACCCCAGACGGGACTCGAACCCACAATCCCTGGCTTAGGAGGCCAGTGCCTTATCCATTAGGCCACTGGGGCTACACGTGGTGAGTAGTGAATGAGGGCAACCACGTTCTGAGCATTATTATAATGTGCTTGCAGTATTTCACCACCAGAGGGCGGTCTAGTGCAAGGGCATATTTGTTTTTGCTATAAATGAGGTTGATCAAACAGGACATAGACTAAAACAGTGAATTTCAGGTCATTATGTTGTATGTATTATAACAGTTTGCAAGAAAATTGCTCATTCATATGTATATATATATATATCATTTATAACAATCAGTTGAGGTTATTTAATGAAAACAGGAAAGAGTAGAGAGAACAATAGGAAGGTTGTCTCAAGCAGTCAGTGTCAAATACTGCAAATGATATCCTGTCTGCCACAGTGTGTATATGTATGTGTGTTTATATATGTATGTGGGCATGCTTGTGTGTGGGCAGGCATGTGTGTGTGTGTTTGTGTCTGTGTTGGTAACTACTGTAAGTACCACCTTGGTTTAACAGCCACAGCACTTTAGCAATGCACTGCTCTGACTAAACCTGATGGCCAGGACCTGAGACAGGTGACAGAAAATAGAGCCAGATGCAAGAGAGAGAGAGAGAGAGGGAGAGGGAGGGAGAGAGAGAGAGAGAGAGAGAGAGAGAGAGAGAGCGAGAGAGCGTGAGAGAGAGAGAGAGAGAGAGAGAGCGAGAGAGCGTGAGAGAGAGAGAGCGAGAGAGAGAAACAAGTAATTGCAAAGAGTGAGGAGAGAAAGGAGTATAAATAAACAGGAAGAGATGGTAGCTTTGAGAAGAACATGAATGTGTTTTAGAATGGCCGTGCTTCTTTTCACTTCTGACTAAAACCCTTTTTCTAAAACCCATTTTCCATCACCACAATGACACCTGATTTTGAATGCATTGAATCTCTGCTAATAACACAGATGTGTGAGAGACATGCCCGTAGGAAAAACAAGATAAGAGATACAGACGTGCAGACATACAGGCAGCCAGGCCGACTTACAGAGCATACTGTCCTGCTGAGCCCGGGCGTGCTGCCATGCCAAAGGGAACTGTGGCAGCTTCAATCAAATTCCTTCTCCCCCAGTCCTCCAAAACTCTCTCTCTGTCGCTCTCTCTCTCTGTCTCCCTCTCTCTCTCTCTCTTCCTTTTCTCTCTCTCACTGCTGCGCTCTGATTCGTCCTCACCAAACGGTTAATTTGCTCCCAAGGCAGATCAAAGCAAAGCAGTCTTTTTTTAATCGAACCACATAATTAATGACGCGCAGAGAATTGTTCATAACAAGATAGAGTGGGTTGGTGTATGCGTGTGTGGGTGTGTGTGTCTTTAAGGGTTTTATGTGTATTGCTGGAGAGTGTATGGTTTGTGTTTGTATATGTGCAAGCATACATATCAATTAGGACACACTGTGTTATGGCGTTTAGAAAAGGCTATTATCGGCTTTCTGTTGGTGTTATTGTGTGTGCACAACGTGTGTGTGTATGTGTGTGTGTGCATTTAATAAAGTGTATATCTATGTCTGTGTTTAAAAGCATGCATGTGGGTAGACATCCGTATGTGTGTGTGTGTATTTAAAGATGTGTGTATGTGTATGCATGCGTGTATTATGTGTGCGTGTGTGTGAATATGTGTGTATGCATGCTTGTTCATGTGTGACTGTGTGTGTTCTTTGTATGTGTGTGTGTGTGTGTGTGCGTGTGCGCTCAGTGTGTGTGCACTCAGTGTGTGTGTGTGTGTGTGTGTGTGTGTGTGTGTGTGTGTGAATATGTGTGGCGTGTCAGGGTCCCCTGGGCATCAGCGGGGCCCGTGGGCCCAACACCAGGCTGGCTGGAGGAGCCAGACTTTAATTGAGAGCAGACTCGATGAGAGGGAAGTCAGGCCTGCTGCTGCCTTATATTTAGAACGTCTCAGCCTTTGGTTTTCCTCCTCCTCCCCTTTAAGACACACACACTCACACGCCATGTGGATGTGAGTGAGTGCGTGTGTGTATGTGTGTGTGTGACAATGCGTCACACACACACACACACACGTTTCATACTGTTTTTATGTGTGTGCGTGTGTTTGTTTCTGGGTTTCTATGAGTGAGGGTGTGTGTGTATATATTTCTGTGTTTCAGCGTGTGTGTTTGTGTGTGTGTGTGTGTGTATATTTGTTTGTGTGTGTGTGTGTGTAATTCGGTGAGTCAGCATCAGCATTAGTGTGTATGTGTGAGCATATGTGTGCGCGTGCGTGCATTTGATTGTGTGTGTGAGGTCTTGTTGTGTGAGCATACGTGTGCACGTGTGTGTGCACGTGTGTGTGTGTGTGATCATGTGTGTGTCTATGAGCATATGTGTCTGTGAGCATATGCGTACGTGTGTGAGCTTGTGCGTGTGCAAGCTTGTGTGTGTGTGTGTGTGTGTGTGTGTGTGTGTGTGTGTGTGTGTGTGTGAACCCCAGATGTGCAGCAGACTGCATCATGAGAGGGCTGATATCACCACAGCTGCTGAGTTGTGTCATTCCCCCCTGGGCTGCAACACACTAACCACCACTACCCCTCATTTGAGAACGCATGTGTGTGGCTTTAAAGAGCTGTGTGTGTGTGTGCGTGTGTGCGTGTGTGTGTGCATTTTGGAAGTTGTCACCAGAGTAACTGGTAACATAACAACACATCCCTCCACTCTTTAATGCCCTACTGTTGCCAAGGCAACGTGGGTTTGGCCTTTTAACCCTGACGCCGCCGCAGCCCTCTTCCGCTGATCAAAACAACGAGAAGCGGCCTGGGGTTTGCTCTGCTCTAAGACGGGCCTTTTCCTCCCAGCAGGGTGGGGCAGCCCATGGGCAGTAAAGTATTTGTCAGTTGTTCAGAGAGAGAGAGAGAGAGAGAGAGAGAGAGTTCACAGTAGTCGTCCAGCAGCAGTTCCTCACTATGTCTCTCCCTAGCTCTCGCTCTCTTTCACTCTCTCTTTTTTATCGATCTCTCTATGTCTCTCTGTCTCTCTCTCTCTTAACGTCCAATCCCAGTTCTAATTTGATCACTGTGTAAGATTTATAATATTGTCAATGAATTTGTCATAGATCCTCATTTGTTTGCGTGTGTGCATGGTAGTGTGTGCGTGCATGTGCATGTGAGTGTGCGTGCATGTGTGTATGTGTGTGTATGTGTGCGTGCGTATGTGTAGAGCTCACCTGTCCAGGTGAAAGGCGGCGATCTCAGCGTTGTGTCGCTCGAAGTCTGAGAAGTAGAAAAAGTCTGGCGGCGTCTCCTGATCCCGGGTCTGTCTATAAGGAAACACACACACACACACACACACACACACACACACACACACACACACACACACACACACAAAACACAAAACACAAAACACATAGAGGTTAGAGGTCGTCTGCCAAATGGAATGACTAACTGGAATATCAGTGTGGCCACTGAGTTATTGTTAAGACAATAAAACGGAGGCTGAATAACACATGGTTCCTCATTACGGTGTTACATTTCCTCCTTCTATTTTTGTAATGGATTTATTCAGGCTTTTATGCATGACACTTTCTGTGGTCGCCATGATATTGGAAGTGAGATAATCCCTGTTGTATCTGAAATCCCCCCTCTCCCCCATCCCCCCATGTCGAACCACACTAACACACACTCCGCATCACATTCATTTATGCACTTCATCCACCACAGGATGATTCCAAAGGCTCTGCTTATCCTTTTTACTGCTGTGTCCGCACTTGTCGAGAACCAAGCCGAGCACCCCCCCCCCCCCCCGACACACACACACACACACACACACACGTACACACACAGCTAACAACATCCTGACGGACGCAGCGTAAAGAAGAACCCTTTCAAGGTCAAAGATGTTTCTCTTCCCTTTTTTTCTTCTTCTCCTCAAGTGTCCATTACAGTGTATTCTATGGCTAACACTTTTGAACCTCATACTCAGACTCCACACACACACACACACACACACACACACACACACACACACACACACACACACACAGACACACACACACACATAAACCCACAAAAGTGCTATCCACATCATATTATTGTGTAAAGCTCTTACTGGGAGAAGGCATGGGATGCTTAAGGGCTTAAACAGCAGAGCTGGAGGAACAGAGGCCAGGACGGCCAGGGATGGGGGACGCGGAGGGGAGGTGGGGAGAGAGAGGGCAGCTAGCCCAGGGAGGAGCAGGGCTGCCTGGCTACCAAGGCCTGGATGTGCTGGAGGAACCTCAAGCACAGAGTAGGTCGGTTCTCTTTCCCTTGTTTCCTTTGTTGAGCTCTTTGTATCGCTGTTTTGCACGTAGAATGCTATAAATAAAGATAGACTGAATGGTGGATTGTAAAAGGGTGGATTAAATGTTTGTAAACCTGTCAATGGACCTTGATGCAAGTCCTGATATGAAACGTATCAAAAATGACAGAAGAGTTTATTTACCAGTGACGTGTGTGATAAAAATAGCACAAAGGATATGCAATGCACAACAAGACACTAATGCATTTTGAGGTTTTCCGCCACATTTACAGCTTACTATGCAGGCTTCGTTGCGCTTCTGTTTAACGTCTCAGTGTCCAGGTTCAAAAAACGATGAGAGCACTGAGGAAGGGAGAGGAGGGCTCAGGGAGCAGACATGTTGCTTCAGCGGTCGCAGAACGACCCGGAGAGGGATGTGGAAAAGACAGAAAATCATGTTGGCAATGTATTTGTTCCTCCTCAGCTCTCTCTCAAGCTTTCTGTTTTCTTCTCTCTCTCTCTCTCTCTCTGTCTGCCTTGATCGTGCCTCTGGGAAGTGGATGAGTGGCCGTGGTTTCTTCCACAGCTGTGCGGCCGCACACACACACACACACACACACACACACACACACACACGTGTGTGCCAAACGTTAGCCCGACCGGCCCGGAACCCTGCGGAACATTCCTTGACATTCCGTATCTTTGCGATCCTCCTCTCCCCTCCAACTGCCAATCCTTATTCGTTTTTTATCTTTTACTCTCCTTCTTTCTCAAGCACACACACACACACACACACACACACACACACATACACACCTCACACCCTTTTGAGTCCATCCTGGTTTGAAATCATTCTTTTATATCGTTTTTTATAAAACCCAATTTCTTTGGGTTCTTTTTCTTCCAAATTACAAGTGAAAAGAAAACACTTTCTCAATGGTAATACCTACACTCATTATAACTGTTCTTAATCCATGCTCACCTGCTACAAATAATCTTTTACAAACCAAAAAAGCGGCGCTACGTCTCAAATATGGCCCAGTCGCCCCCCACTGCTCTGATGTAACGGCACTGAAGAAGCAGGTTGCTATGTTCTCTGGGAGTCGGGGGGTAGGAAACAAGCAAAATCAATTGAAGTCTGCTGGCAGAGTTCTTTTTGGAAGGAAGTCGATTGTAATGATTGAATGTGTCGTTAAGATGGAGATATCCAGTGTGTCAGGCTGTGTCTCTCTCTCACGTTGGGCTCACAGCCAGCCACTTTGAGAAGGCTGGGCGATGCAGAGACACATTGTGCAGGGTTTCTCAATAGGAAACCCAGGACCACTTGAAGTAGTCTACAACATTTTGCCTTATCTAAACAGAAGGTATATAGGGACCGGTGTTCGACATTATGGAAATACATAAGGAATATGGTATCAAAAGGACTTTGGATATGTTGACATACATATGACAATAATTTTACAAGTGGAAGGGGTTCATAATAGGGTTTCAGTATTATATAATAATACAAAAAACAATATATATATATATATATATGAATTGATTTCCAAATTAAGTTAGTGCAAGAAAGTGATTAGGAAAATAGATCAGCAGAAGAGGGAGAAACCAAAATAATAAAATGGTAGTTCATACATAAGTTCTGGTTGAGTAAGCTTTCTGGGTAACGTGTGTGTGTTAATGTGCATTGGCAAACACAAATGTTTTATTCGTAACGATTGTGTGTAAGTATAATGTGCATCTACCAAAGAACACATTGTGTATATTTTGAGCTTGTGTATTAGCTATTCAGTATGTGTGTGTGTGTGTGTGTGTGTTTGTGTGTCTGAGTGTGTGTGTGTGTGTGTGTGTGTGTGTGTGTGTGTGTGTGTGTGTGTGTGTAGGTGTGTGTGTGTGTGTGTGTGTGTGTGTGTGTGTGTGTGTGTGTGTGTGTGTGTGTGTGTGTGCGCCATGCACTGCCATCAATAACTCTGGGACAGGAAGCAGGGAGCTAATTACTATAA
>NW_028178989.1:12500-15684 GCF_964030765.1 Micromesistius poutassou | reverse complement strand
ATTCAGAGCGTGGCGGTAGAGGCAGCGATGATGGGGAGGCGGTTGCCATGGGGATGTACAGCCGAGAGGGAGAATACGTGGCCTTCTCTGAGCCGTGCGTCTGCGAAGGACAGGTGTGAATGCTGAACTGCGTGGGCCAATTAATCCTCACACCGCTGAGTCTCTCCGGGGTTGAAATGCGTGTGACCTTCCCTTTGAACTGGACCTGTTTACTTTCTCAATGCCGTATTGAATATCTTTATTCGTGTTCAAAGCATTCCATACACTATTGAATGAACCGTTATTTCGTTCATTCATAGCTCTATATATATATATATATATATTACACGAGGTTAGAGTGGAGTAGATTTATTCAGTGTAGATTAGAGTAGAATCAATGATCGATGATATAAATGATGCGTTTGACTTTCATTCTGGACCTCCATGTCGTGGTGCTCCTGTTCTCCCCAGGCTGAGTGCTGGCTGAGCGCCCTGGAGACCACCATGTGCAGCACGGTGCGGAGGGAGATCCAGGAGGCCGTGGGCGCCTACGAAGACAAGCCACGGGACCAGTGGCTCTTTGACTACCCAGCCCAGGTCCGCTCAGGGCCGGCCCGTCTCGCTCGCTCGCTTCAAGATTGAGATCCAATACTTTATTGCCATACAACTCTGTACTGTACAAGTTGCTAGGGATCTGTTTCAGTGTGCTTGTGACAAGACATAACAAGACCCACAGAACAAGACATAGAACATAGAACATAATTATGATTCTGATTTAGGCCTGGGTAATCAAATAATAAATGATCGTATCGTGATAGACTTTTGATCAATATCAATATAAAACATGTTCAATATACACGTAAATCGATAAGAGACTGGACCACCGAATCTAGCAGCTGGGTTTGTTACACAAACACGGTTCCATACTTATTTACAATATTTGAGTGTTTTTCATTGTTGTGTCGACATTGGAGTATTTATCAATGAAGAACAGTGGAAGGTCATATTAAGTGTTAAACAGAAGTGTTTAAATACAGCATCATCAATTATCAATAGCTATCGATATCGATCAATATGATCAAGTTATATCGTGATATGTCTTTCAGACATATCGCCCCGGCCTATTCAGATTCATCCATGCAGTATCCTACCAGGGATCGAACTTGATACAACAGATAAAGCAGATAAAAAAGGAAATCCCTACACATAGGACATATAGCTTGTTTGAACCTGGTTGTCAGACCAGGCTAAAGTGTCAGATGTCTGGTTAAAGTGACAGGTGCTTATTATTGCAAGTGGTGTGCAAAGCTTCTTGTGTCTCTACTCTGACAGACTCTTGAGGTCTACACACAAACCCAACTGTTTCTTCTCAGGTGGGTCTGACCGGGAGCCAGGTGTGGTGGGCCACGGATGTGGCCATCGCATTCGAGAGGGTAGAGGAAGGGTTCGAGACGGCCTTGAAAGACTACAACAAAAAACAGGTGTGACTGACTCTGGCTGGTTATTAAGTGTAAAATGTTGTAGCTTCTGTTGGTGATCAACACAATGTCAAATAACTAAATGATCTCCAGAAGGCCCTGACACACCAACCAGATTATGGGTGGTCGAACAGTCTGGCAAGCTCGGTGACCTGAGTCTGTTGGTTGTGTGTGCTGTGACCTGAGTCTGTTCGGTGTGTGCTGTGACCTGAGTCTGTTGGGTGTGTGTGCTGTGACCTGAGTCTGTTGGGTGTGTGCTGTGACCTGAGTCTGTTGGGTGTGTGCTGTGACCTGAGTCTGTTGGGTGTGTGCTGTGACCTGAGTCTGTTGGGTGTGTGCTGTGACCTGAGTCTGTTGGGTGTGTGCTGTGACCTGAGTCTGTTCGGTGTGTGCTGTGACCTGAGTCTGTTCGGTGTGTGCTGTGACCTGAGTCTGTTGGGTGTGTGCTGTGACCTGAGTCTGTTCGGTGTGTGCTGTGCCGTCGGCCGTCGTCAAAGCCGTCTGTGTTCTTTTCAGCCGATGGCACGCGTTGAACCGACGGTCGGCGGTCTGAACTGTCGTGTCGGAGGCCTTAAGCCTCACATGTAGATGTTGAACCGAAACGGTCGGGGGGGGTTAAATGATCCTTTGCCACCTCGCCGGCCCCGCAGATCACCCAGCTGAACTCCCTGATCCACATGCTGCTGGGGGAGCTGACCCCCGGCGACCGCCAGAAGATCATGACCATCTGCACCATCGACGTCCACGCCCGCGACGTGGTGGCCAAGCTGATCGCCCAGAAGGTACAAAACAGAGGGGGGGGGCACCCTGGCCGTGGGGGCTGTTTGGCCCCGACCGTAATACAGACACGTACCCAACGAGAGACTGATGAGGATAAGATCATAATTGATCGGAAGCCCCTAGTCCCTTCACCCTCTGACTCCCTTTTGTGATGTCACTTGTATTTATGTAACAGATGATTTATTTTCTGCACAATAACCGCCTTAGCATATCGCCTCTTCTATCCAGATTTATTTCTGTTGATAACTTTCACATTATCCTATATTATGTTGATCCTTTTTTATATTATCAACATATATTATTTTTAAATCTCTATTTAATCTCTATGTATATATATAAATAAGAATATATACATTTTCATTACAATAATTTCCATTTTTTTTTGTATTTTATATATTTTCGAATAATCACCTTGCTTTTCTTCTTTATATTATGGTCTGATCTTCTCTTGTCTGGTTGTGCCTGGTCTCCTGCCGCTGTAACTCCTTCACCCCCTGCTGGCGTTCCCGGGTCTCGTAGGTGACGACGGGCCAGGCGTTCGCGTGGCTGTCCCAGCTGCGCCACCGCTGGGACGAGGACAGCCGGCAGTGCTACGTCAACATCTGCGACGCACAGTTCCAGTTCAGCTACGAGTACCTGGGCAACACCAACAGACTGGTCATCACCCCACTGACTGACAGGTGCGCACGCACACGCACGCACACACACACACACACACACACGCATTCACGAACGCACGCACGCACATACACACACACACATATGCCACTGACACACACACCCACACACACATGCACACACAAATACACACATATGCACACACATACGCATTCACGCATTCACGCACACACTCATATGTACACACGCACACACACATACATGCACAGACATACACACACGTACACACACACGCACACACACACACATGCACACACAAATACACACAT
>NW_028178989.1:5000-10000 GCF_964030765.1 Micromesistius poutassou | reverse complement strand
AGTAGCAATTGTAGTGGCAGCAGTAGTTGCAAGTTTGAAATC
Source organism: Micromesistius poutassou (assembly GCF_964030765.1). Lineage (NCBI taxonomy): Eukaryota > Metazoa > Chordata > Actinopteri > Gadiformes > Gadidae > Micromesistius > Micromesistius poutassou. Next base: position 9,958 of record NW_028178989.1, on the reverse strand, counting down.
ATTGAGTCTAGTTTCTGTTTGACTTTTTTTTCAAATGTGACATATATTGAGATACAAGCTTTAAGGAATTAGTAGCTACAGCCTTTGGGTATTGAACCCAGAACCTTTTTGAGTGGGAATCGACCACCCGGGCCACTTGAGTATTCTACCTCCTTGGTTGATGGTTACGTTAAGCTAAGGGGATAAAGGTGTAAAGATCTAGGTGGCAAAGCAATGCATCACGGGGAACTAACGGTGGCGGGAGTGCCGTCGATCACTCACGGCTTGCCTCGTGTCCTGCTGGCGGGTGGAACGCGCAGGCCCTGTGCCATGGTCATCCCGGACTTCGAGCTGATCTGCGAGATCATGCTGGTCGCCGAGGGCTTCATCGACGCCCGTCTGCTGGCACGCAAGTTCATCAGCCTGTACACGCTGTGCAAGGAGCTGCTGTCCAAACAGGTGCAGGGTAATCGCCACGCACAGCTACACCTCATGTCATCTCATGTCATGTGTCCATCAGTGACTTGTATTGAAGTCAGAGGAACGATGGCCTTTAGGTGGAGCGTGGCGATGTTGCTTGCGTCGCTCTTCGGTAGAGATGTGAGATATATCTAAAGTACAGACGTAAACTATACAGTTACTGTTGGTAACCTCTTAACCCTTAGTGCTTGGTTACTTTCAGTGAGGAACGTCATTTACACACGTGCAGAACTGTCACGCATCTCAATGTAAACTATTTTGTTTGTATTGGCATTTTTCAACGTTTCTATGTCTTCCCCTTTCATTGTCCTCCCAGGATCACTACGACTGGGGGCTGAGGGCCATCAAGTCGGTCCTGGTGGTGGCCGGGTCCCTGAAGAGGGAGGAGAGGAGCAGGCCTGAGGAGCAGGTACCCACCCATCTCTGGGGAGTTACAATGGGGCCACAACAGACTCTAAAGGACATTTCATCCGTTCAAATGAATTTCAATCTAATTCAGGTTATTGTTATAGTTCAAAAGTAAGTCAAGTCAAACACATCCTTATATATTGACACTTGTGGTTAATGTTAGAAATAATCAGTATGGTCCTCATGTTGCAGCCTTCACGTTATTAGTCTAATATTTGACTCAAAATCCAAAACAGAAACATAATTCAAAGAGAAAATAAGTCAAATAAATACCAATTATTATACATGCATCTACTCAAAAGCAATGTTCATCTACATTACTGTATGATTACACATGAACCAACCACGATAAAGTACACACACTGTATGGTGCTAACCTTTTTGTAAAGTGGAACAGATCAGTGTTTCTAGCTGCGCAGAATCGTGATCACCTGACCATTAGCAGGATCAGTAGCATCCTCTAAGCCTAAGGCGCCCGTCCCCTGTCTTCCCCTAGGTGTTAATGCGGGCTCTGAGGGACTTCAACCTGCCCAAGATCGTGACCAGCGACGTGCCCATCTTCCTGGGGCTCATCAGCGACCTGTTCCCCCAGCTGGACGTGCCCAGGAAGAGGGACCCCGAGCTGGAGAACGCCGTGCGCCAGTCCGTCAGCGAGCTGCGGCTACAGCCCGAGGAGAACTTCATCCTCAAGGTACCGCTCATGGATTGTTAGGATATTGATCTGTATCTGATCAGGGTACGTTGATGTGTTTGATCAAAGTATGTGGCTATATCTGATCAGAGTATGTTGTATCTGATCAGAGTATGTTGTATCTGATCAGGGTATGTTGTATCTGATCAGGGTAGGTTGATGTATTTGATCAAAGTATGTGACTATATCTGATCAGAGTATGTTGTATCTGATCAGAGTATGTTGTATCTGATCAGGGTATGTTGATGTATGTGATCAAAGTATGTGGCTATATCTGATCAGAGTATGTTGTATCTGATCAGAGTATGTTGATGTATCTGATGAGAGTATGTTGGTATATCTCATCAGAGTACGTTGATGTATCTGATCAGGGTACGTTGATGTATCTGACAAGTGTGTTGATATATCTGAATAGAGTATGTTGATATTGTTGTACTTTGGTGTGCACTACCCTACTGTTGAATTTTGTATTTTCCATTTCTTCCTTTCACCAACATATAATGAACAATTCCCTGTTGTCCCGTGGGTAACCGATTGGAAGTAAATCACATTCAGATTCTGATGAAATGAAATGAAAATGTGTGTATGAAAGAAAATGTGTCAGGACTATTGGGACTATACAAATCGTGTTATCGAGTGCTACAATTGCTTATCAATTGAGCATACCAGCACTTTCACAGTTTGTGAGTGGGAAACTGCTTTAGAGATGTATTATACATACATCCTCTGTAATGGAATAAACACATACATTACATTCCTGTTTTTGTATAGGTGACGCAGTTGGAGGAGTTGTTGGCAGTCAGGCATTCTGTGTTTGTGGTCGGAGGACCGGGAACAGGCAAGAGCCAGGTGGGTCATGACACCTGCCTGTCCATTACAGTAACTCTCATCTACTGCACGGTCGGTGAGCTCTCTTTGTAGTGTGCCTTCTGTCTGTGTGAATTTAGTTTGTATTGAACGTTGCTGCACAATTGGTTCTCAAACCTTTCTCCTAAACCAATGCAGTCCTTTTGGTTCCAACCCAGAGTCCTCCTGATGTGTAACATGAAGCTGTATGGGTTGAAACAAACAATCTCCCCGTATTCAACAAGCCTGTAACTAACCACAACATTAGCTTTGTACTACTCACCCCTTTATTTCACTATCTGATGCAGAGTGAGTCACGTTAACCTCTGGCTGTAAAGCACACGCGTGCAGTTAGACAAAGCACCAAGACAACAACACAGAATATGTCTTGTGTTGTACGACAGGGTCACAGTGATGCCGTCACTGGGCCTCTGGTGTTGACTAAACAAGGGGCCTTCCTCCACCAGATCCTGAAGACCCTGCACAGGACCTACGCCAACATGAAGATGAAGCCGGTGTGGAGTGACATGAACCCCAAGGCGGTGACCACCGACGAGCTGTTCGGCTACCTGCACCCGGCCACCAGGGAGTGGAAGGACGGTGAGGAGGACTACGTTACACAACGTTACACTGCAATACACTACGTTACACTACGTTACACTACAATACACTACGTTACACTACAATACACTACGTTACACTACAATACACTACGTTACACAACGTTACACTGCGTTACACTGCAATACACTACGTTACACTACAATACACTACGTTACACTACAATACACTACGTTACACAAAGTTACACTACGTTACACTACAATACACTACGTTACACTGCAATACACAACGTTACACTACAATACACTACATTACACTACAATACACTATGTTACACAAAGTTACACTACGTTACACTACAATACACTACGTTACACAACGTTACACTACAATACACTATGTTACACAACGTTACACTACAATACACTACGTTACACAACGTTACACTACAATACACTACGTTACACAACATTACACTACGTTACACTGCAATACACTACGTTACACAACGTTACACTACGTTACACTACAATACACTACGTTACACAACGTTACACTACGTTACACTACAATACACTACATTACAGTATGTTACACTAGAATACACTACATTACACTACGTAACATAAGGGAGGAGGAGGATGCTGGGTGCTCAAAGGAGATGCATTCCAATAACATGACATCACAGCTGCAGTGCCCGACCGGATTCCGCATGTAATCACACCTCAGAGCGGCCGCATTATTCAATCTATCTCTCTCAAACCCACGTCTTAACGGCGCTGTCCATATAGGCACAACGATAGGAACGATAAAGAAAATAGATGAAACACATTCATCTCATGTACTGAGAGCCCTCCTAGTGTAACTCCAGCGTTCCTCAGCCCTCATTCACCAGTCAGGGGCGGACATAAGCGCGCGCACGTGACCCCATTGTTAAAGGGTGAGCCCTCCCACCTCTCAGGTCTGTTCTCCTCCACCATGAGGGAGATGACCTCGGTGGGCCACGACAGCCCCAAGTGGATCGTGCTGGACGGGGACATCGACCCCATGTGGATCGAGTCCCTCAACACCGTCATGGACGACAACAAGGTAGAGCTGGTGGTGGCGGCTCTGTGTTCCACTTGATTCTGGACTCTGACTCTTTTTCTCTGTAACACACTGAGTCTTTCATTTCAATGTTTATGTCTTGAAGTGTATCTTAAATATCCTTTAATATTTGCTGTGTTTACTTTTAGAGGCCGGTGGTATAGCCTAGGTGTGGGAATTGATACGTTTTTTTATCAATATCGATGGCATTGTCGATTCGATTATCGATCCAATTCCTTATCAATTCTCGTACCGATTCCTGAGTAGTTCACTGAGTGGCAAAAAAGGAGTTCTACACTTCTCTTCTGCACCAAAAGCAACCATTTCATTTAGATTTTTTACATACTGAACAACACCATGACAGGATATAGAGTAGGAAAGAAAATCTAGGGGTAACTTGAGCCAATGTCGCGGGGCCAGCTGCCTGAGAGCTATCGGTGTCATCATCAGCTAAAATGCATGAAACCGGAAAATATTTGTATGCAGCTTGCTCTGCCTTATTAATAAAAAACGACTATACTACTTCTATATAGGGCTGTCACTTTTGAGAAATCAATTTAGAACGGATATCGAATATCAAGCAATGTATTCGAATATAACTGAATATCTACGAGGCCCATGACTTGGGGTCGCAGTTTACCGCTCAGGCTGGCTGCTCCGTGCGTTATCCATTTTCGAATCAGGATATGTTATTCGCTTGATTAGAGCGCTTGACTCGTACGCAGGCTTTTGAACACATGCCACTCGACGAGAAAACCGGAAAACATCGCGCAGGGATCGTTAAGAAGAATCGCTTCCTTTGATCCAAAACTCTAATGTCTGACTCACTCTGCAACTTAGCTAAAAATGGAAAAACAAAATGTAAAAATTACCAGACAGTAAGAAACAGATAGAAATACATAAA
>NW_028178991.1:0-15672 GCF_964030765.1 Micromesistius poutassou | reverse complement strand
TTGTTCAAATAGTGTGTGTGTGGGGGGGGGTATGTGCTGGTATGCTTATAGCAGCTGTATCAGCAGGTGAGGCCCCCAGGTGAATAGCAATGTGGTGCGAGTCCAACTGGCTTGTGTTAATGTGGTGCGAGTCCAACTGGCTTGTGTTTCACTGACCAGAGAGGAGGGGGGGGGGGGGAGGGGGAGGGAGGGGGGAGGGGGAGGGGGTGCTGGAGCCAGATAAGGATATTCAATTAGCCGTAGTCAGTAGAAGGCTGTTGCAGCAGTCAGCGCATGGAGGGCAGGGTGACATATGGTCAGGGTTCTCAGTTAGGGGAAGTGCAAGGACACCTGATATCTCCTCATTTGATCGCGCGTGTCCCTGCACAATTACAATGCAATCGTTCCTATTGTAAAGTGTGTGTGGCGTGTACGCGGTTATGTTCGCCGCCGGTGCAGAGCGGACTGGTTTCCTTTGGAATAAAAAGGAAGAAATGTCGGCATTGATTGATTTCTATTTTAATCTTCTTCTTTTTTTATTGCTTGGTTTCTATATCTTTGATCTTTGTGTTGCACATTGACTGTATTTGTTTTACCAATAAGCAGAGCAAAGGATCAAAAGCGTTCATTTTTTAAATGATTTTGTTTTTTCCAGTTAGCTTGTTAGAGCAAGGGACTTATGAGCTACAATGTCGTTTGCGTTCGTTGGATGGTCATCGCTTGGTCGATTGATCATTGTTTGATTGGTCGATTGTTTGATTGGTCGATCAGCTGGTTGGTCGATTGGTCTGTCTGTCGTCTGGTCTGGTCGGTTGGTTGAGTCGACAGTCGGTTGATTGGTCCATCCCTTGGTCTGGCCTTTGTTTAACAATGAGAGTCTCATTGAGATGAAACGGGTACAAGAGAGACCTGACCCTCTTTTCTCCTCTCCTCCCTCCAGTACAGAGTCTAACACAGCCTACAGTCGCTTCAAGGCGGCTCACATCCCCAGTAAGTTAATATACACTCATCCATCACATTAGAAAGGAGACTATGGAACTATTCCAGCTATGGAGACGCTGAACATACTTAGCCCAGGCTGGCTTCTAGTTTTTCCTTGCCCCGAGCGTCTGTCATTGTCACTCTGCCATTGGTTTGTCTGGTCCTGCTATCATAAATCTAGATCAGGACCCGTCCTGGCAGCTCTCCGCTCAATCTTTACCCAGTTTGTTGTGCTATTGATCCCCGCCGCGCTATAGGTTCTCTCGGACGCCCGTTCCTCAGTCGATATTTCTGCCTCGCTAAAAAGGAAGAATGTGCCTCGGAGGGAATTTACAGGGGTTGGGTGGAGCAGGGTGTGTGTGTGTGTGTGTGTGTGTGTGTGTGTGTGTGTGTGTGGAGGGGGCTGGTGTTGGTTTTTTCAAATGACTTACATTCGTTGTACCGTAAAAATCCACCTTGGCAGGAGGTGGTGATGGAGGGCCTATTTATTAATGTATATATATATATATATATATATATATATATATACGATATTGTGTCTGGTAACTACAATAGTGAGCGTAAATCCCTAGGACGAGGGATTGAGTGATTGCGGTATAGATCAGCGGGCCGCTCAGCGGCGAGCGTCTCCCAGTGTTGTTTACGGCCGCTGGAGGATCTGCTGGGCTTTCAAGGCCGCGCCCGGGGAGCCCTCTCCTAATGGAGAGGCTGACGTGATTAGCTGAGGATATACTTTAAAAGCTTTTATTGCTCTATAGTCTGCCTTGTGTGTGTGTGTGTGTGTGTGTGTGTGTGTGTGTGTGTGTGTGTGTGTGTGCGCTTGTATCTGCTGTTTATGTTTTTGTCAATGAACATAACGCACCTGTTTGTGCCGGGATGAGTGCAGTGCACCACGTGCACCGCGGCAGGAGAGCTGAGCTCCTAGCAGCCGACAGGGAAATGCGCTGTCAATCATCTCTCTTCTTAATGAGGGTCTGTGGGGGGAGATTGAACAATATTTATGATGAGGCAACATAACGCGGAGCACTTGTGAGCGCTGATTAGCAGACATTTAAACACGCACCTCCTCCACCCAACTCCAACCCCACCTGCCTACTATAACGACATGATGATAATGGTGATCTTAAAGGGCCATCTCCTTCAACGGGGATTCTTGTAGCGCACACAGAGGACGCCAGATACAAGTACGTCTATAGTTGTTACTAGTTACTATTACTAGGACATTTAGCAGATGCTTCGATCTAAAGCAACTTAAAGTGAATTAACATGCAGGGTGCAGGGTCTAGGGTATCCAACTCAAGGATGCCTGGCTTCAAACCCAGAACCTTAACACTGAACCTGCCTGTAATATATTCCTACTTTGAAAATATTTTCAAAGCAACGTAGGCGATTTGAATGTTATACGCATCATACCGAATCTTTGATTGACACTTCTAGATAAGTTTATTAACAAAATAATAGAGTCAATCTATGGCGATTGACTACTACTAGTATGAATGACATAATGTCAATTGTGTTGCTGGTATTTATTGGTATTTCTTTATTGGTATGGTATTTATTTGTTTATTTATGTTAGAACTAACTGGAATGTGGCAGCTAAATAATATTTTCAAAGCTGTCTTGACTCTCGAAAATGAGAAAGGATTCGGGAGTGTGTGTAAGTTTAGAATCGGTCCATTGCAAAACGCCAGTGGGAGTGTGTGTGGGTGAGGGCTGGTGTGAGCAGCCTCACCTCACCGAGCTGACTCCAGTCAGTCTGATTGGTCTCTGGGGCTTGGTGAGGCTGCACACCTGTTGCACACTGGATAATCAGTGTGCACAGGTTGCATTGGCAACATGCAGCAGCAGCGCATGTATCATTACCGTCCTAACGATAAACTGGCCCTGACGTCTCCGTCCTGTGTTTGGAGGAGCCCAGTAGAGGAGCCCAGTAGAAGTCTCCTAGGGCGTGTGGGCATGTAGGACCTTGCAACAACGCTATTGTATTCCAGTATGATGTATTTTTACATTATACTGATTGGTTGTAACTGGGTGTAGTTCTCCACCTGTGGAGCCTGTGGATCCCTAATGCAGGTGACCTACCTTCATCCTCTGCTCGCACTAACTCTAAGGAATGGAAGTGGAATACTTTTCTAATGAGGCTAAGGTGCTCTCGTTCAGAATAGGCACCCACACACACACACACACACACACACACACACACACACACACACACACACACGCACGCACGCACGCACGCACGCACGCACGCACGCACGCACGCACGCACGCACGCACGCACACACGCAGGCATGCACGTGCACACATGCACACACATTCCTGCAGGCGAATACGTAAGCATGGACACACACACACACACACACACACACACACACACACACACACACACACACACACATGACTCACACTCACACACACCCACCCACCCACCCCACCCTACATCCACCTTGTTGGAGCCTACCCAGAAGACATTGTGTTGAACACCTCGTATGTTATTAGAGCTGCTGGTGACGCGTCCCCACAGGCTATACCTGTCGGCTTTCCCTCCGCCGAGACCGGCGCCTCTTATTGGCGTCAGCTAATTCGTTTTCTCTAATCACGCTGAGGAATGGAGCGAAGCAGGGGGAGGGCAGAGAGGAAGGCAGGCCAATATTTTGCCAGAGGCCCGTAATTATCTCTATTATTATTAAACTATTGTTAGCACTATGGGGAGAAAGTTTGGCGGCAGAGGAGATCGTTCAGTTACTGATTTCTGTACTGAATCTAACCTGACACTATCTAGCGTGGTTTCTTTGTAATTAAATATAATTGTTCTCATCACACACACACACACACACACACACGCACACACACACACACACACACACACACACACACACATTGTCCATTTATAGGATCCCATCATAATCCCCGTCTAGAGGGTCTTCATTAATCTAAAACAATACCCAATAACACTGCAGCCCTTAAAATGGCCAAGGAAAAATGGGCCATTTCTTTTCTTCTTGATTCAGGGATCACAAAGATCCCTGAATCAAGAGTTAAGCTGTGAACAGAGACAACCAGAGGAAACATTGAGATAATATCACGGTAAAAGACGTTTCGAAGGAAAAGTTGAAACTACAACTACTTTTTCTTTTTTTTTTTGTCCAAATCAAAACGCATTAGCATTTAGTGAAGCCCTGCGCGTGTCCCTGGATGAACGCTGGTCTGCTCCTCGCTGGGCGGGGCCGTGGGGTTCCTGTGCTTCTGTCTGGGGCTGCATAACTAATAGCCCCACGCTGGCGGGGCCGAGCATGGAGAGGCCCAGATGCCCGCTGGCCTGTCACAGAAATGTGACAGCTTCTCCCGGGCAAGGACAAACCGGAGGCTGCGGCCCGCGGCTCCCGTGCTCCGCAGGGGCCCCCGCCGAGTCCCAGGGGGTCTGTCCCCCCCCCCCCCCCTCACTCGCTCCCTTTCTTATCGGCCTCTGTCTCCTTCTCTTTATCTATCCCGGGGTTTTTATTTTGTTGTGTGTGTCTGCCGGTCCGCCCCTTTCACTCTCTCCTTCTCCTTCTCTCTCTCTCTCTCTCTCTCTCTCTCTCTCTCTCTCTCTCTCTCGCCCATGACGACTTCATCCTCTCTTCTCTCTTCCACTGCGTCTTCATCTACATCTCATTCAACCTATACAACTGAGGGCGTGCGTGTTCGTGCACACACACACGCGCACGCACGCACACACGCACACATGCACGCACACACACACACACACACACACACCAAATCGGTCTTATCCTCCAACCTTTATTTGCTTGTGCACGTTGCTCGGCTGCAATCTGTCTGCGTCAATATCAGACCTAATCCAATGCCCAGTCAGGCACAGCACGCACATTCACACACACACACACACACACACACACACACACACACACACACGCACACACACGCACATGCACACACACACACAGGCACACACACTAACATTCGTCGTGAATGTGCGTCTTCCAACTGCAACACCCATACAATACAGAAAAAAGGGTGACTTTAATATTAGATTTGTACCGCTACGACAGACAGACAGGCAGGCAGACAGACAGAGAGAAGGAGAGGAGATAGACAGACAGACGTGCGGTGCTTCATTTAAACTGTTCTGCACTGAGGCTTTTCAATTTGATTATGAGGCTCCATTTCACAGGGCGCGGGTGCTGCGCACCATTCAGAATGAAATGGAAGCGCCGGTGGGCCGATGGGCCACACAGCCTCCATCTCTCTCCACCCCCTCCCCCCCCCCCCACGAGTGTCTCTCCCTCCTCCTGGGTCGCACCGGACGAACGCAAGGGCAACGCCATACCTGCAGTGTCCTTCCACTGCACTTGGTGCTGGTTTAGTGGTGGTGGGGGCGGGAATGGTGGGTGGTGGGGGAGGGGTCGTGTTGGAGGGATGGTGGTGGTGGTGGGGATGGGGGGTGGTGGTGGTGGTGGGGATGGGGGGTGGTGGTGGGGGCGGTGATGGTGGGTGGTGGTGGAGGGGTGGTGGTCGTGGTGGTTGGGGCAGCAGGGATAGTGGGTGGTGGGGGAGGGATGGTGGTTGAGGGGTGGTGGTGGTGGTGGTGGTGGTGGTGGGGTGGGGGTGGTGGTGTCGGTGGAGGGGTGGAAAGAGGAAAAGGACAGTGAAAGAGGTCCTCTAGTCGTTTAGTGGAAGAGGAAGGCCTCTGGCGCGCTGCATGGGAGGTGGAAACAACCTACTGCCGTACTTCACTGCAGGTTCCATGGCAACCAGATATATCCACAGCGCTCTTATTCTGGGAGTCTTCGAGTGTATCCTCATAAGCTCTCCTACACGCACACGAACACACAACTACAAAGACTGACACGAAATGCACTCAAATTCACTGAAAGGGTGTCCAATATTTAAATAACTGAATCAAAACCTTTAAATACATTTGCTATTACACGTACAATAATTATGCAAATGGCTACCAACAGGGAAAAGCCAAGTGTGTAACAGCCTCCTCAGCAGGGTGTTACATCATCTTTTAAAAAGTTACACGCCGCTTGGTTTTAAAAATAGAGTGCTTACTCACACACACTCACACACAGACACACACACACACACACACACACAAATTGGTTGCGTCGTTTCGCTCCGTCCGAACACCAGCCGACGTTATCAACAGCGAGCGTGTAGTGAATTTGTGAAATAGCATCTCTCTCTCTCTCTCTTTCTCTCTCTTTCCCTCTCTCTCTCTCTCTCTCTCCCTCCCTCTCTCTCTCTCTCTCTCTCTCTCTCTCCCTCACCCTCGCTCCCCCTCCCTCCCTCTCTCTCCCTCCCTCTCTCTCCCTCTCCCTCCCTCCCTCTCCCTCCCTCTCTCTCTCTCCCTCACCCTCTCTCCCCCTCCCACCCTCTCTCCCCCTCCCTCCCTCTCTCTCCCTCCCTCTCTCTCCCTCCCTCCCTCCCTCCCTCCCTCCCTCTCTCTCTCTCTCTCTCTCTCTCTCTGGGTGCTCCATCATCATTCCAGCTCATCTGTGTTATTGGAGTAGGCTGTCATGGCTCCTCTCCTCTTACCTTGCCGGCGTCTTGGCCTGCGCGCTGATCGATGGCCGTGTAATTACTCTAAAGACCAGAGTACTGATGGGTGCGCTGTGGTAATGTAGGGTGATCTGTGGTCCCATAGGGCCCGCCGTCTGGCTCCATCGGCAATACGCCATGCGCTGCCTCTCATACGCTGGGTCAGGCCAGGACGGCCCTCCTGGCCCGACTGAAGAGCCAATGGGATCACGGGATTCGTACCCACGGTCAGTCAACGTCTCATGAGAATTGACTTTTTAACCCAAAAAGATGGGACAGGGCACTAAGGAGAAGGTCAGGGTTGGGATGTTTGGATGGCTACAGGCAGGCTGTGGACCCAACCCGGTGCTTTGATGTTACGCTGGAACTCCAACAGTGTGACCACTCAAACCCCACTTGATAAGCATCTGCATGGGGCTCATGAAGTGTGTCGAAAAATGTGAGCGATATCGTTTATTATTAGCAATAATAAACGACACCTATTGCAGACATTTCAACGGGAGTGAAAAGTGTAAAAAAGACCATTCATTTGATCATTTGTGTCTATTTCCTGCCATTCAGAGCTAAAGTTCAGCCATCAGTGTTCACAGTGGTACCAGGGTTGTTAATGGCAGAGATTAGCAAGCTATTTAATACAGTAAAGGGGATTAGAAAAGCTATGGGCCGAGCTAATCCTTAACCTTTAGTCTTGTTCTCATGGAGCCACAATATGCGTGAGGCGATAGCATCGCTGCCCGGACTTGGTACATTTCCATTAGAGCCGTCCTTCTTTATTCCCACAAGCACATTTAAAAGCATTAGGGATGCTTTGTCAAGCCTTAATAAAAAGATCCAGCGGTGCTATCAAACACCCATCCGTGTTTCGGAGAGACGCACTGTTCCATGTGAAGTTTTCATAAGCCATTATGATAATGTGGCGGAGAGGCTCTGGAGGGCAGGTGATAGACAGAGAGATGCTTCTGGATCGACCACTCTCAATGCCCCAGCATGGAGCGGCCATTCTCTCTCTGTACAAAAGGCCAAGCGACCAGGAAAATGGCATGAGCGTTTAAATGAAATGGCAGCTCCCCCCGTCACCGTCCCCTGGACCTGAACTGGACTTTAGTGACTGCCAAACTGGCAGTGAGGCAGTACAGACAGACACATATCTGTAGCCTACTGGTTTTCAGATGAACCAGCGTCCTAAGAGGTCAAACTCCTAGGCTTCTCTACAATATGCACCGATACATATTTTCTCTACTTTACTATATTTTCAGTTGAATTTGGGTTGCATTGTTTTTTGTTGTCGTAAACTCAGCAAATGCCAGAAGTGTTTGTCAAGCTTGGTGTTGGCCTGGTTTAAGTCTTGGGTATTGGCCTTGGTATCGCCTGGCTCAGGCCTCCGTCTTCTCTCTGTGTGGGCGACATAAAATTGTGGTTGTTTTTAGTATTTGATTTTGCTTATTCATTATTCAATAACTAAAACCTGCCTGGTTTTAGGACTAAATGAAACTCTGGGGTGCGCATGCTGTTCTGTCCGCCCACGCCACTAGTGTTACGTAACGCTGGCCTGCGAGCCCCCCCCCCCCCCCCCCCCGGAGAAGACAGGGTCCTGATGCGTCTCCTCCCAGTGCCCCCTCCCATCCCAACCAGCCATCGGGATGTATTCCTCTCCCAATTCAGAGGACTTTGAAGCTGTAATGGCGATGGATTGCCATTACAAATTGGTCTGACTTGCAGCAAAGTGCACCTGATGAATTAGCTCTCACAGGACCCAGGCCTGTGTTGATGTACGCTCTTGCTCCCTGACATGCATGCAATTTTTGAGTGTCTAAATGCCATTCTTGCGTGGCGTCTCCACTAACAGGGGTCAAGTGCACCCAGAGGATACCAATTAGATCTACAAATCACCGTGTTTAGGTCAACCTGGATGTGTTCACTATAAAAAAGAGCTAATGATTCTCCAAAAGGTTGTTTTCTTGAATACTTTTAGAAATGCTATTTGGTCTTCATTAGTCTTCTAGAGTTATGTACAATATTTTCCCAGGCATTAAGTGCATCTTGAACATTGCTGTTCACCCTTACCTTGGAGTTCACTTCTAGAGGCTCTTTCATGCCCTAAGAATGCCGACGCATTGATGCATGTGATGCAGAATACCCAGCACTCCTTAAAGGTGCAGTGGTAACATTTTAAGAGCTATTACAGGAGTTTGTGACGTGTGAATGATGATGGTGATTTGACCGTGCCTGCCTGTGTATCAGACATTATGGATTTTAGACAGCTTCCGGCTCATTTTTGACCAATCAGGTCATCTCCTCCCGGATTGGTTTGTGGAATTAATTCCGCATGTCAATCACAGGGGCGTGCAACAGCAGAGACAGGATAGGGAGTGGTGGTGTTTTTGGTTGTTTAGTTTCAAAATGCTCTCTTGCGCTCTTTTCTTTCTCTCTTTGCAGCTCTGGAGTCTTACACACAGCAGCTTCAAGGGATGTCATGTCCTTGTTCACCGCCCCACCTCCCCCCCTTTCCAAACAGCCGAGATTCCTCTTCCTGTCACTCTTTTGCATGCTTGATTGAGACTACTCTCCGCACTCTCTCTGCATCTTTTTGGACGGCCCGTCGTCCATCTCCGCGGGCGAGCGTGTTTCCAGTTGGGAGCCGGGTCAGGCCAGCCATTAATCATTCATATCTAGATTTCTGAAGTGCAACGATTCAATTTTCTGCACTTTTTAGGGTCTACCATTAGTCAGATGTTTTTATTTATACACCCGTCCCTCCATAATTGATGATTTACTCCATCAAACTGCACGCCACTTCCAAGGAAGGTAAAGGTTACGCATGCAACATACTGTATACTGTGCAACTACACACATAAAATGCACATGGTGTTTTGGCTTACATTTACCTTTTTTTTGTAATGCTTTCAACACAGACCCAAGGGACGTAAAATGGGACATAGAATGAGCAGATCCTCCACCTATTTCCATCCTGGGTTTAGAGAGCCGATCCCAAGCACGAAGGCCTTTAAGGCCCATACTCTTCTGATCTGACTTATGTTCTGGTCCGTCAGGGGGATTCCTACGCTTCAAAGCCATTACTTTATTGTGTGTATGTCCACTGCCACAAATTACTTTCAACGTTGCTGCTAATCCATCCACATGAAAAGTTTTCATGAAAAGTTTTCATGAAAAGTTTTCAGGCTTAACCTGATGACCTGCATTTCTGCTACACAAGCTTGAAACTAAGGCATTGAGGTGCGTTCATTCTCATTGTTTGATTTTGGAGTTTGGTTTTCTACTAATCCCCTCTCTCCCAGGTCTCCACAGATTTGACGTCGTGAACTTTTCAAAGTCTTCCAGCACATAAAGACATTGCTCATTTACCATTTAGTCAATCTGCAGACATACCGGAGCCACACGAGAAGCGGCGTCATTAAGGAGCGAGTGTGGAGCTGGCCTTATCTCACTAGACTGTGGACCTCGGCGGTCAAACGGCCAATCAGCTGCAGCCCTTTCCTGCCCCCCCCTTCCGTACAGGAGATCTCTATCTCATGTTGTTGCCTCTGCTGCTTCCCCCCCCCCCCCCCCCCTGTGCAGGCCACTACTGAGCAGAAGAAGCTGAGCCATGCTGG
The DNA here is from genome assembly GCF_964030765.1 of Micromesistius poutassou. Classification (NCBI taxonomy): domain Eukaryota; kingdom Metazoa; phylum Chordata; class Actinopteri; order Gadiformes; family Gadidae; genus Micromesistius; species Micromesistius poutassou. Next base: position 5,557 of record NW_028178991.1, on the reverse strand, counting down.
ATCCAAGCCCTCCCTCTCCGAGAGCAGCGGGCGCCTCCCTCAGATAGCCATGAACACCTGTAAGTACAATGGCGGCGTGGTGAGACCGCTCGCGGGAAGCCTGGCGTCCTCGTCGCGCCGCAACCTCGCCGAGCTCGACTCGGAGACGCAGCCCCTGCAGACGCTGCACAGCTCCGGGCTGGAGGTGGTGGTCTCCAAGGGCAACAGCGGCGAGGACCGCAGCAAGGCCTCCAACGAGAGCCTGGCGCGGGAGGGGGCGGCGGGCGGCGTCGCGGGCGGCGGGACGCAGAAGAAGAACAAGGACATCGGCTACAAGCTCGGCCACCGGAGGGCGCTGTTTGAGAAGCGGAAGAGACTCAGCGACTACGCGCTCATCTTTGGGATGTTTGGGATTGTCGTCATGGTGACGGAGACGGAGTTGTCGTGGGGGATTTATACTAAGGTAGGGCCGTCGGGTGGTCTGTCGTGCGCATCGGGTGTCGTGTTGTGTGTGTGTCCGTGTGTTGCTTGTGTGCAGGTGCAGAGGTGTGCAGAGGTGTGTGTGTGTGTGTGTGTCCCAAGGTTTGCTGTCTTGGTTTTTCTAGAAGGTTCATCTTTTCAGCAGGAGGACCGTCGACTACGATTCATAAATGATGCATTCTGCCCAGAAGTAGCTTACAGAGAGTTACCCCTTTACATCCCCCCGTTACGTACATTTTTAATGGATAAATCACACACCAATGGCATAACTGTTCTTTTGTGAATAATAAATTAGGCATCTTACAAAGAAAAAAATACGGTCCTATGAGGTCCTATCCATACATACGTCCATACATTCATACTCACACATGTCCCGTTCGGTAGGCAAACGTGCCGGTCGTTGAGGTGAGCTTTAAGAGGGCGTGTCCTCAGCGCTAATCCCTTGGCAGCGGTTGGCTTGTCAATCACCTGAAGTCCAGGGTTAGGGTTGAGGAGAGATGTCCGCAGCCGCTGGCCGCCTGCCTCTGGGTGACTCACTGAAACGCCGGCAGCCTCGCGAATAAATTACCCCCCCAGCAAGGGAGAGAGAGAGCTGGAGACACAAGTAAAACAAGGAGGAGAACTGCAACGTCTGGCAACGCAGGGGGCGATCAAGAGCCACGAGAGGAAGACGGAGGGAGAGAGCATGTGTAACAGAGAGTGACAGAGGAAGAGAGCGAGAGAGAGAGGGAAAAGTACAGCAGGTGAGGTAGGTCAAAACGGGCTGGATGAGCCGGTTGTCCGACCACATGATTAACACCCGGGCGTCTGCGCCGAGCGAACACGACGTGGCGGAAACAAAAGGGGAGTCTGGGAAGGGGAGGCGAGAGCTGTTTATTGGTCACCGCTGCTTGACCTGTCATTGACACACAGCGCCACTGACAACCGCTCCCCGCCCAGGGTCAGCCAATCAATGCTGCCGTTACATCGGGGGGGGGGGGGGGGGGGTTTTTGAAGAGAAAATCCACGCCTGATGTAATGATTATTCAGTCAGTGTCAGAGCACTCAGGTCTGCTTTCTCGCCCCACTGTCTGCTGTGGGTCCCGCAGCAGCAGCGGCGTCGCATGGCGTAGGGTGCAACAGCACAACGTGGACATTGTGTTCACGCATGGGAGTTGGGACTCAGTTCGGACGCAGTACTGTGTTTTATTGTAATTTGTATTTTATGCAGTGTGTGGGTGGCTTATTTTGTCGACGGTGGATATATTGTGGAACAGTACTAAGTCATTTCGTGGCTGGAATTTTCCATTTTGGTGCGTGATGTGTGTGTGTCCAAGGATGTTATGGCTGAGATGATTCACAGGGCTCTGGAGGCTTCTCCTAAGGGTACCGTCTATTATGAGAGACAGATCCCCACAAGGGAAGACACCCCTGCTACGAGCAGACAGGCAGACAGGCAGACAGACAGGCAGACAGACAGACAGACAGACAGACAGACAGACAGGCAGGCGGTAGTTGCCCATCCCAGCTCCAGACAGACAGGGACAGGGACAGACACTTCATTACCCCAGACAGGCGCTCTCTCTGCGACCCGTGTCTCTGCGCGGTCGTCTCGCTCCAGACGCCCGGGCCCCCGGGCCCCTGCCCGTGTGGCCGCGAGTGGCGGGCGCTCCTGGACCCCGTGGCGGTGGATTAATTGATTAACCCGGTGTGACTCCAGCGGGGACTTCTCCACACAATCTACGACACGGGAGCGCCTTGAGAGTGCGGACCTGAGGCCGGTGGCTAATCTAGTTGATATCTAAATATACACCCTCTAATGTAGGCCAGCGAAGGACGCCCGCACCGGTGCACCACGCCTGCACCCCCCCCCCCCCCCCCCGTTATGAGTTGTGTAGTTGCCCGTTATTTTGGGGTCATTTGCTGTCAGGTGTCGTGATTATCTTAACCACCCTCACATCATCAGCCCATTCCACCTTCCACCTCCCACCACCCCACCCCTCCTCCCTCCCCTTCCTCCCTTCCTCCCCTACTCTCCTCCCCCCCCCCCCCCCCGCTCCCCCCACCTCAGCACAGTGGCACTTTCCCACCGCGGCTGTCAAACTGATTTATCAAATGGCATTTTACCAAACAGCAGCTGGGACACACAAGTAGAGCAGCTTCTCATCTCCCAAGATCTATGGCCGCCCCCCTTACACATATAAACATGCACACAAATACACGTACACACACACACACACACACACGCGCGCGCGCGCGCCCACGGAAGCACTTTGCGTTGCGCTGTGAACATGTGCGCCGGCCTATTCATCAGCGGCCTGGCCGGGCGGGGCTGGCTCTGATGCTAACTTCGCCTGTTGTACATGGAGCATTGAGCAGAGGTCCCCAGTAAGTGCTATGGCTGATTAATTGGTCGTTTTGCTGGCTGGTGAGCAGCGCATATAGACTGTCTCCGCTTGCACTTCAGCGCTCACCTGCGCTCCATTGTTTCTCCAAGACCAGCCGTAGCCCCCGGCTGCTTGCAGAGCAGAGGCCTATCATCTGGGTGTAAATCAGGCTTTTAAGCGGTTAATAAGTGGCATTGCTGCTGTGTCCACCTTGTGTGTGTGTGTGTGTGTGTGTGTGTGTGTGTGTGTGAGCATTCTGCACCTGTTCGCGTTGCACGTGTATGTGTACGTGTACGTGTATGTGTTGTGTCTTTCTGTCTGCAGTAACTCCAAAGATTTGTTTTTTAATAATACAATTATCTGGTTTTCAGATTGGTGTTTCTTTTTTTTTGTTTTGGTCTTCTAAGTGCTCCTTGTCTGTGTGTTTGTGTGTGTGTGTGTGTGTGTGTGTGGGTGTGCGTGCGTGCGTGCGTGCGTCTGTGTGTGTTTGCTGTTGGCTGTCTGGTTTTGTAATCTGCAGTAAAGGTAAAAAAAGTCAAATCACTGGTTATATAATTGCAACATAACCCTATTGTAGCTCACTGTGTGTGTGCCGGAGATTCACCGCAGTATCCCAGCGCTTCCACTGGGGTAATGGAGGACGGCACAGGGACTCTGTCATGCCCGCTCTGTATGTGTGATTGCACGTCTCACGGTAAAGGAACATAGAGGAGAGAGCCAAGCGGCTAACCTGATGTTGTTGCGAGTCACTAACAACGTCTTCTCTCCCTCTCTTTTATCTCCTACTGTAGGAATCTTCGTACTCATTTGCACTGAAATGCCTTATCAGCCTTTCCACTGTTATATTGCTTGGTCTTATAATCATGTACCATGCCCGCGAAATTCAGGTGAGCCTCTCGCAGGAAACCCCACCACACAACGACAGCATGACAACGCACACTCACAGTAGCGCACACAATGTATTGGGCATAGTGTTGGAGATACTGTTGAGGATATGGTATAATAAGGTATAATGTAACTTATAAAGGGATGACAATGAGATTATGACAATGACAATTAGATGATGATAATGACAATGGAATAATGATAATGGAAATGAGATTATGACAATGGGATGATAATTAAGACAATGGGATAAAGATAAAGAAAATGAGACAGTGACAATGGGGTAATGATAAAGACATTGGGATTATGATCAATATTTTGGGGTGATGATAACATCAATATGATTACAAAAACATAATGGAGAACTGAAAAAGACAATAATGTGTTGTATTGATTATCAACAGCCTTGGTCAGTTCAGCTAATTCATAAAGTAAAATTACGAATAAGATACAATAAGAAGTCTATAATAATGACTGTTCAATCAATATTTAATGCTTACATTATAGACACCTTATATTTGACGTGATTTTTGACATTTGACGTGTTTAATGTATATTGATCTTTTTTTAGCCTTAAAGGGATGGTTCAGAGTAAATTCACCCTTGGGTCCTTTGCACCATGACATCCAGCCAGATACCCCCTCAGAAGCTTTTTTCCCTTGGTCCAACACTGGTGACGTTAGTTTTCAGCCGACTGGCTCAGTACTGGTGCTAATGGAACCTGTCCTGTATCTCCTAAATGAGCCCACTAATAATGTTGGAATGAATTACTTCAGTTGGCAATACATTTCTATGGAGCGCTGAATTCACTAGCTTTTCCTTGTGTTTTCACACTTGTGAGTTTTGCAGAGTTTTTAACCGCTTTCCCCAAATCCCGGAAGTGGTATCGATGCAGCGGTAGTGTTAGCAGCAGACAGTTGAAGCTGTGTTATTGTGTTCTTGTTAATAAACTCCTGGTGTACTTACAAACTTAACAATGCCTTGTTTTATGAGTACAGACCCTATTTGTACTACTGACGAAGTGTGGTAACATTCCAAGCATTATTAGTGGGCTCATTTGCGAGATACAGGACAGGTTCCATTAGTACCAGTACAGCCAGTCGGCTGAAAACCCTAACGTCACCAGTGTTGGACCAAGGGAAAAAAGCTTCTGAAGGGGTATCTGGATGGATGTCATGGTGCAAAGGACCCAAGGGTGAATTTACTCCGAACCATCCCTTTAAGAATCTATTCTTTCACATCTTCTTAATCTGTGTGTTGATTATTCATCCCCATTTAGTTTTGCTTGAGTGAGTTAGCGTTACACCACGGCTCCATGGAGTAGCTCGTTGCTAAATGGCCAGCAGTAATTACAGCTGTGAGTCACGAGCTGGTCTTCAAGGGTCCTCATTGTGATCCAGAGCCTAAAGATAGACCATAATAACCTGGGCCACTCTTGCTTTTATACAGAACTCAAAAAGAGGATGTTTACCAGCAAAGTGGTTTAAAGAAGGACAATAAATAAATAACAAGAAGTCAAGTGAAAATATGTATTATTTACAGATACTCTGTGAATACCCCCCAAAAAAATACCACACATGCTTTTTGCGTTACAGTTTAGCAGGTGGAAAGGACCATCGGCTGGGATATGGATTGTTACTGCTATACTGTCATGTAAAGCACTTTGTTATAGAGCACCATAAAAAAACAACACTATAAGAAAGGGGAACAGGGAATAGTATATATATATATTTATATACTTAAATATATATAAAAAAAACACCATATCCATCCTTTTATTTTCGCTATCACCCTCTCTCTCCCTCACCCTCTTTCTCCCGCCCCAACTCTCTCTCCCCCCCCCCCCC
>NW_028178992.1:0-5000 GCF_964030765.1 Micromesistius poutassou | reverse complement strand
GGACCTCCAGGCTTGGGGTCACTCACTGCTCCACTCAGTCCGACATGGTGAGCCTTTTCGGACTCACACGCGACGTGTTCCCCCTCCTCTGGAGGGTCCACAGGACCTCCAGGCTTGGGGTCACTCACTACACTATTCAGTCCGACATGGTGAGCCTTTTCGGACTCTCACGCGACGTGTTCCCCCTCCTCTGGAGGGTCCACAGGACCTCCAGGCTTGGGGTCACTCACTACACTATTCAGTCCGACATGGTGAGCCTTTTCGGACTCACACACGACGTGTTCCCCCTCCTGTGGAGGGTCCTAAACACCTCCAGGCTTGGGGTCACTCACTACACTATTCAGTCCGACATGGTGAGCCGTGTCGGACTCACACGCGACGTGTTCCCCCTCCTCTGGAGGGTCCTAAAGACCTCCAGGCTTGGGGTCACTCACTACACTATTCAGTCCGACATGGTGAGCCGTTTCGGACTCACACGCGACGTGTTCCCCCTCCTCTGGAGGGTCCTAAAGACCTCCAGGCTTGGGGTCACTCACTACACTATTCAGTCCGACATGGTGAGCCGTTTCGGACTCACACGCGACGTGTTCCCCCTCCTCTGGAGGGTCCTAAAGACCTCCAGGCTTGGGGTCACTCACTACACTATTCAGTCCGACATGGTGAGCCGTTTCGGACTCACACGCGACGTGTTCCCCCTCCTCTGGAGGGTCCTAAAGACCTCCAGGCTTGGGGTCACTCACTACACTATTCAGTCCGACATGGTGAGCCGTTTCGGACTCACACGCGACGTGTTCCCCCTCCTCTGGAGGGTCCTAAAGACCTCCAGGCTTGGGGTCACTCACTACACTATTCAGTCCGACATGGTGAGCCGTGTCGGACTCACACGCGACGTGTTCCCCCTCCTCTGGAGGGTCCTAAAGACCTCCAGGCTTGGGGTCACTCACTACACTATTCAGTCCGACATGGTGAGCCGTTTCGGACTCACACGCGACGTGTTCCCCCTCCTCTGGAGGGTCCTAAAGACCTCCAGGCTTGGGGTCACTCACTACACTATTCAGTCCGACATGGTGAGCCGTTTCGGACTCACACGCGACGTGTTCCCCCTCCTCTGGAGGGTCCTAAAGACCTCCAGGCTTGGGGTCACTCACTACACTATTCAGTCCGACATGGTGAGCCGTTTCGGACTCACACGCGACGTGTTCCCCCTCCTCTGGAGGGTCCTAAAGACCTCCAGGCTTGGGGTCACTCACTACACTATTCAGTCCGACATGGTGAGCCGTGTCGGACTCACACGCGACGTGTTCCCCCTCCTCTGGAGGGTCCTAAAGACCTCCAGGCTTGGGGTCACTCACTACACTATTCAGTCCGACATGGTGAGCCGTTTCGGACTCACACGCGACGTGTTCCCCCTCCTCTGGAGGGTCCTAAAGACCTCCAGGCTTGGGGTCACTCACTACACTATTCAGTCCGACATGGTGAGCCGTGTCGGACTCACACGCGACGTGTTCCCCCTCCTCTGGAGGGTCCTAAAGACCTCCAGGCTTGGGGTCACTCACTACACTATTCAGTCCGACATGGTGAGCCGTTTCGGACTCACACGCGACGTGTTCCCCCTCCTCTGGAGGGTCCTAAAGACCTCCAGGCTTGGGGTCACTCACTACACTATTCAGTCCGACATGGTGAGCCGTGTCGGACTCACACGCGACGTGTTCCCCCTCCTCTGGAGGGTCCTAAAGACCTCCAGGCTTGGGGTCACTCACTACACTATTCAGTCCGACATGGTGAGCCGTTTCGGACTCACACGCGACGTGGTCCCCCTCCTCTGGAGGGTCCTAAAGACCTCCAGGCTTGGGGTCACTCACTACACTATTCAGTCCGACATGGTGAGCCGTGTCGGACTCACACGCGACGTGTTCCCCCTCCTCTGGAGGGTCCTAAAGACCTCCAGGCTTGGGGTCACTCACTACACTATTCAGTCCGACATGGTGAGCCGTTTCGGACTCACACGCGACGTGTTCCCCCTCCTCTGGAGGGTCCTAAAGACCTCCAGGCTTGGGGTCACTCACTACACTATTCAGTCCGACATGGTGAGCCGTGTCGGACTCACACGCGACGTGTTCCCCCTCCTCTGGAGGGTCCTAAAGACCTCCAGGCTTGGGGTCACTCACTACACTATTCAGTCCGACATGGTGAGCCGTTTCGGACTCACACGCGACGTGGTCCCCCTCCTCTGGAGGGTCCTAAAGACCTCCAGGCTTGGGGTCACTCACTACACTATTCAGTCCGACATGGTGAGCCGTGTCGGACTCACACGCGACGTGTTCCCCCTCCTCTGGAGGGTCCTAAAGACCTCCAGGCTTGGGGTCACTCACTACACTATTCAGTCCGACATGGTGAGCCGTTTCGGACTCACACGCGACGTGGTCCCCCTCCTCTGGAGGGTCCTAAAGACCTCCAGGCTTGGGGTCACTCACTACACTATTCAGTCCGACATGGTGAGCCGTTTCGGACTCACACGCGACGTGTTCCCCCTCCTCTGGAGGGTCCTAAAGACCTCCAGACTCTGGGCTACTCGCTGCACTATTCAGTCCGACATGGTGAGCCGTTTCGGCCTCACACGCGACGTGTTCCCCCTCCTCTGGAGGGTCCTAAAGACCTCCATACTCTGGGCTACTCGCTGCACTATTCAGTCCGACATGGTGAGCCGTTTCGGCCTCACACGCGACGTGTTCCCCCTCCTCTGGAGGGTCCTAAAGACCTCCAGACTCGGGGCTACTCACTACACTATTCAGTCCGACATGGTGAGCCGTTTCGGCCTCACACGCGACGTGTTCCCCCTCCTCTGGAGCCTCCAGAAGACCTCCAGGCCGTTCTCTGCCTTCTTCCCCTGGAGCCCCCCTTACACACGGGATGGGCTATGTCCTTCCAACACAGGGGTCAAACGTGTAGTAGGCGAAGCCCAGAGTTTTACAGGCTGCAGACTGCTATTTTTCTTGTTTTCGGTACCCCTGGTATAAAAACCCGAAAATCCCAACCCATGGTAGACTAAAACCAACCCATGGTATACTAAAACCAACCCATGGTATACTAAAAGCTGCCCCTGGTAGACTACGGAGAAAAGACTCTGTCTGATTTTTGATTCTCTCTTTTTCTCAAAATCAGACAGAGTCCCAGAGTTAGTGCACCATGGGTTGCGTTTTAGGAGATTTACAGAAAAGACTCTGTTAAATTTCCAAAACACGTCCCATGGTAGTTTAAATGGACTTTGTGGTTTCTTTAGTTCATCCAGGCTCAGGGGGACTTGATGTTCTTGCCAGTCCGGGATGGTGGACTCTCTGGGCCTGCCACAGGACGTGGTCCTGGTCCCCTGGAGGGTCCACAAGACTTGAAGTGGTTTTTGCCTCTTTTTTCTTTCTTTTTTTCCTCAGACACACACGGACCAGGCCTCCCCCTACAACGTCCCACACCCCCAGTCCCGACCTCCATGCCTCCAGAAGACCCCCCAGCAACACCCCCACATGAGGGACCCCAGGTCCAGGCCCCGGGGGACCGGGACCGGGACCCGTACTGGGCCAGCACCCAGACCCAGACACACACGGACCAGGCCTCCCCCTACAACGTCCCACACCCCCAGAGCCGGCCTCCATGCCTCCAGCAGACCCCCCAGCAACACCCCCACATGAGGGGCCCCAGGTCCAGGCCCCGGGGGACCGGGACCGGGACCCGTACTGGGCCAGCACCCAGACCCAGACACACACGGACCAGGCCTCCCCCTACAACGTCCCACACCCCCAGTCCCGACCTCCATGCCTCCAGCAGACCCCCCAGCAACACCCCCACATGAGGGGCCCCAGGTCCAGGCCCCGGGGGACCGGGACCGGGACCCGTACTGGGCCAGCACCCAGACCCAGACACACACGGACCAGGCCTCCCCCTACAACGTCCCACACCCCCAGTCCCGACCTCCATGCCTCCAGCAGACCCCCCAGCAACACCCCCACATGAGGGACCCCAGGTCCAGGCCCCGGGGGACCGGGACCGGGACCCGTACTGGGCCAGCACCCAGACCCAGACACACACGGACCAGGCCTCCCCCTACAACGTCCCACACCCCCAGTCCCGACCTCCATGCCTCCAGCAGACCCCCCAGCAACACCCCCACATGAGGGGCCCCAGGTCCAGGCCCCGGGGGACCGGGACCGGGACCCGTACTGGGCCAGCACCCAGACCCAGACACACACGGACCAGGCCTCCCCCTACAACGTCCCACACCCCCAGAGCCGGCCTCCATGCCTCCAGCAGACCCCCCAGCAACACCCCCACATGAGGGGCCCCAGGTCCAGGCCCCGGGGGACCGGGACCGGGACCCGTACTGGGCCAGCACCCAGACCCAGACACACACGGACCAGGCCTCCCCCTACAACGTCCCACACCCCCAGTCCCGACCTCCATGCCTCCAGAAGACCCCCCAGCAACACCCCCACATGAGGGACCCCAGGTCCAGGCCCCGGGGGACCGGGACCGGGACCCGTACTGGGCCAGCACCCAGACCCAGACACACACGGACCAGGCCTCCCCCTACAACGTCCCACACCCCCAGTCCCGGCCTCCATGCCTCCAGCAGACCCCCCAGCAACACCCCCACATGAGGGACCCCAGGTCCAGGCCCCGGGGGACCGGGACCGGGACCCGTACTGGGCCAGCACCCAGACCCAGACACACACGGACCAGGCCTCCCCCTACAACGTCCCACACCCCCAGTCCCGGCCTCCATGCCTCCAGCAGACCCCCCAGCAACACCCCCACATGAGGGACCCCAGGTCCAGGCCCCGGGGGACCGGGACCGGGACCCGTACTGGGCCAGCACCCAGACCCAGACACACACGGACCAGGCCTCCCCCTACAACGTCCCACACCCCCAGTCCCGACCTCCATGCCTCCAGCAGACACCCAGGCAACACCCCCACATGAGGGGCCCCAGGTCCAGGCCCCGGGGGACC
>NW_028178993.1:0-8542 GCF_964030765.1 Micromesistius poutassou | reverse complement strand
AGACAGACAGATAGACATATAGAGTAGATGGATAGCTAGGTGGAGATGGTAAAGTTACTACAACTCCTGATCATCTCTGTTCGCCTAATGCCTGGAGGGGCTTTGAACTCAGTGAGCCAAGACTTCTCCAGCTACGCCCGGAGAAACACCACTTATCAACCAGTTCCCCTTCAGCGGAAGTAGAACACGATCCACCACACCACGTACACACTCACTCACTCACTCACTCACTCACATACACACACACACAGACACACACACACACACACACACACACACACATTCGCACACGCACACAAACATTGACACATGCAAGCACACACACACACACACACACACACACACACACACCCACACACACCACACACACCACACACACATACAGTACGTATGTGTGTCAGTGTGTGTGTGTGTGCGTGTGTCAGAGCATGTGTGTGTCTGTGTCTGTGTGTGTCAGTCAGTGTGTTTGCATGTGTGTGTGTGTGTGTGTCAGTGCATGTGTGTGTGTCTGTCAGTGCATGTGTGTGTCTGTCAGTGTGTGTGTGTGTGTGTGTGTGTCAGTACATGTGTGCGTTTCGACAGGGGTGAACTCAGTGTGACCCCACCCTGAGTTCAGCGTGGCAAGGCAAGGGGGGGGTGCGGGGGCAAGGGGGTGGGGTGGGGGGGGGGCTCAGATTGTTTTCTAGCACCTCAGATTCTCCTCTTTTGCAGAACACTACTCTTGCACCTTGCTGCTTGCACACCCGCCCAAACTGTGATTTCCTGTTTGTCTGTTTGTGTGTCTGTGTGTCTGTGTGTTTGTGTGTCTGTGTGTTTGTGTGTTTATGTGTCTGTGTGTCTGTGTTTGTGTGTCTGTGTGTTTGTGTGTCTGTGTGTTTGTGTGTCTGTGTGTTTGTGTGTCTGTGTGTCTGGTGTGTTTGTGTGTCTGTGTCTTTGTGTGTGTGTTGTATCTCCGAGACCGGCTGGTGTCTCTTTGTGGTTCTCGTCGTCCATCATCTCCCCACGTTGGGTCTGCTCACATTTGGTTCTGTATCCATCACTCAAACCGGCATTTCTGTCTGTCTGGCAGTCTTCCTTTGCCCGTCGCTATTTCCCTCGTGTATCAACAGACTGACAGACGGACAGAGGATAGAGAGAGGGACAGGCAGACAGACAGCAGGATAGAGAGAGGGACAGACAGCGGGATAGAGAGAGGGACAGACAAATGGATAGAGAGCGGCATTAGCTCAGGAGGTAGGGCGGGTCGGCTGGTAACCGCAAGGTCGCTGGTTGGATCCCCCGGCTCCTCCTAGCGGAGTGTGGAGGTGTCCCTGAGCGAGACGCCTCACCCTGACTGCTCCTGACCCGCTGGCTGTCGCCCTGCTGGTGGTCGACTCCGCCGTCGGTGTGTGAATGTGTGCATGAACGGATGAATGTCAGTCAACACTGTAAAGCGCTTTGGATAAAATCGCTATATAAATGAGGACCATTTATAGAAAGAGAGATAGATGGATAGATTGACAGACGGACAGATAGAGGGACAGACAGACAGATGGATAGGGAGGGAGACAGGCAAACAGCGAGACAGACGCCCCTGGCTACCTTTAAAGTGTCTGTGGTGGACTTCGATTCCCAGCCACCCTCCTCTTCCTGTGATTCCCACTTGCTCTCGCGTATGACATTGTTGTTGAACTTCCTGCTTGGCCGAAAAAAAAGTGAGTTTGTTTACCAGCCGAGGATGAATGTGCATGTGTCACACTCACACACAAGGCGCCAAATACCGACTTCCTGTCTGTACGCCGCCGCTCTTTCCCAACACATGTCTGTGTACATGTCCGCCACCTCCTTCCTGTCCAACTCTGTCCAACTCCGTCCGAGTGACCTTTGACCCAGACGACCCACCTCAGATGACCGGCTCTGCTGCGGGCCTGTCGCGAGAGAGAGAGAGAGAGAGAGAGGAGAGAGAGAGAGAGAGAGAGAGAGAGAGAGAGAGAGAGAGAGAGAGAGAGAGAGAGAGAGAGAGAGAGAATCAGAAACTGGAGGCCTTTCCTTAATTGGTTCTCCTCCTCCTGCTCCTTGTGTTTCCAGCGTTCAATCCACAGATTAGCGTTTGAAGAATGATTCTCCGTGCTCATTTCTTCCCGGACTAGATGGATAAGCTGGATGTGAAAATTGGAATCGGGGCGTCGTTTAAAAAAACGTTTCCCATTCCAACCAAAAGATTTCCAAATAGTTGCTCTGTTTGACAAGAGTTTGCAAAGGTCATCTGAAGAAGTGCGATCCCTCCTGTCCAGTTTGGTTCTTATATAATCATGCAGACTACTCAGACAACAGAAGCCTAACCCTCGGGCCCATGCAGAGATAACACAGAATTGCTGATCTCCCTGTGTACCTCCATCCTCCAGTATCTCTTTTCTCACCTTGTCTCTCCTGTCTTTCTCTCTCTTCTCCTGGTCTGCGTCTCTCTGCTCTCCTCCATCTTTTGTTCCCAGTTTAATTCTCTCTGTCTTGTTATGGGCAGTCGGCTTAGGAAGTCAAACGAGGGGATTTATGGCCCGTCTGGCTCGAGGAAAACTCAGCTCCTGATTGCCGGAATTAGCGCTAGTGTTAGCCGTACCTTCCCGTAACAGAGCCCTCTGGATCCCCCCCCCCCCCCCCGTCTACTATTAATTATCATATTTTGTCCGGTGTTATAATGTAAAGTATTGAGACACAGGGGACTGAGGAAACTGTAAAAGCCTTTTAAATGAATGAGGAACTAGAAAAAGGCTATTGTTTATTTAGTCTGTGTGCATCATTATCAACTTTCGGTTTTCAGAACCCTAAAGAGATTCTTCTTTTTTCATCTAAGCATAAAGGAGGCACTCCAGAAAGACATGACGACGGACGTTAAAGTCTAACTTGAATCGTGTGTGGACGACCGTAAACAACATCTAGGCCTGTAGAGGATAGACGCTCGGATGTGGGGACCGACCCCGGGCCTCACAGCCCCCTGGCTCAGAGCCTCCTCCCCGCTCCTCGCTGTCATTGGCTGACGACACGCTCGCTGTCCTCTGTATCCCGCCTCGGTTCAGCGGGGGAACATCGGAGGAGGAGGAGGAGGCCTCATGCTCCCAGAACTCCGGAGTGGAACCGGAGGCTCCCCGCGGACAGGAAAGAGTACGGAGGAGAAAGAGGAGAAGAAGGGAAGGAAAAGAAGCGTCGGGAAAAGACGGGGCAGGATGAGGTCGCTGCTCCCACAGCAGGGCCGCGGCCCGGGGGCACTGAGAGACAGAGAGCACTCAGCAGCTCTCTCCTCCTCTTCCACTCTGTATCGCTCCTCCTCCAGTCTCTCAAGCCCGCTCTCCATGCTCTCTCTGTCTCTCTCCCTTTTCATCAACCCTTTCTTACTCTCTCCATTCTTCCTCCCTCTCTCTCTCTCTCTCTCTCTCTCTCTCTCTCTCTATCTTCCTCCCATCCATTCTTTATTGGACTCTCTCTCACTGCATTCTTCCTCTCTCTCTCTCTCTCTTTTCTCTTTTCTCTGTCTTCCTCCATCCACTCTATGTTGGACTCTCTCTCCATTCTTCTCTCTCTCTCTCTCCCTCCCTCTCTCTCCCTCTCTCTCTCTCCCTCCCTCTCTCTCTCTCCCTCCCCCCCCTCTCTCTCTCTCTCCCCCCCCTCTCCTCTCTCTCTCCTCTCCCCCCCTCTCTCTCTCTCTCTCTCCTCCCCCCCCCCCCTCTCACACCTCCCCCCCCCCCCCCCCCCCCCCCCCCCCCCCCTCCCTCTCTCTCTCTCTCCCTGGCAGACAGGGAGAGAGCCTATAAAGATGAGTGATGCTCCTAAAGCGTCTGAAATGTGCTGGTGGATGAAGTAGGCACCGGGGTCTGTGTTAGCGTCCACTAGAGAAAGAGTTAATTGAGGCTTCTCTTATGGATGGACCACTAGAAAATGTAACTTTACTTGTCATTTGGCAAACATAAATAGTTGAACAATGGCATTCAAGGATACATACCCGGTTATTTTTTTATTGTTCACATTTTATCGCTTCTTCCAAAGTGAGTACACCCGTAAAACTCCTTTTAGCTTCCTCGTGAGCACAAGCTAACCCATAGCTGCCCTTTGTCTTAATGAGACCTCAACAATCCTGAGGCACATAGTTGATAAGCTGCCAGTTTATAAAAGTCCCGCCCCCGGACATGGAACCTCTCTGTGATTGGACGCTCGGCTCTCCATGGTGCCGTTTGGGTTCTGCTTCTGTCCTTCCATCCTTCTGTGCTTGGATTCCTCCAGACTTTCGTAAGCTCGCCAGCGGAAGTCCAGCAAAACAAGATGGGATGACGAGAGGAAACCCAGGCCAGGTGTTGGCCGTCCTCTGCCTTTATTAAGTCGCTTTACTAGTTTACCTTGGCATGGGGAACAGTTGCAGTTGACAACATTAAAACAAATAAACGCAGTTCCTCTTGCACGACAGCACACACACACACACACACACAGTGGAGATAGATATTCCCTATTCTCCAGTACTTTGCCCGTACAACCATGAAACACGACAGAACCGTGGTATTCAGTTAACAGAGATGAAATCATTTAAACGAAGCATTACTGGTGGGAGCGCCCAGAGAGCGCTCCACCGTATGGCTCCTGTAAACAGAAGAGTAAAGCAGAGTAAACAGTGTGTCTATGGCATCATGAACCAACACAAACATTGCTTCATATTTCAGAGACCCCCCCCCCTCCCTCAAATTGTCTGCTCATAGACTTTCACAAATGTTCCAAAAACAGCGTTATTAATAACGCTGTCCCTTGTCCTGGGTGTTGAGGTTGTGGAGGCGGGCGGTCATGGGACTCCTGGTGAGATGGCGGTCCACTAATCTGTTCGGCATGGCCCATTCACACTTTTCACACCATTGTTTCTCCTTTCTAAACAGGAACTGCAATTCTCCCCCGGGGGGAATTATGAAGTTTCGTGTGAAGAAATTTCCCCATGCATTAACTACCTCCTTTAAAAGCGTCCCATGCAGCCCGTGTGTGTGTCTCCTCGCATCACACCGTGTTTGTCTATGGGTGCTGTTGCATAGGATAGTTGGATGTTGTATTTTGGCTGAGATAAACCCCAGCTGTCTGGCTAGCCTGACGTTACACACACAGACACATACATAACACGGAGCAGGGAGCCGTGTCAGCCTGGGAAAGTTGAGCTTCTCGTGTAAGATCTGCTGTAATTCATTGCACAGTAAACACGTGGGAATAGTATTTCTGCACCGCAAGATAAACAACCCACGCCGACGGCACGGAGGTCTCGCGAGACCCGGGCGTCCCAGCCACACCCGTCTATGGTGAGAGTTTTCCAACTATCGCGAGACCTACGAAGTTTCCCACGCCTGTTGTTGTGGCGACTGCCCTTCTCGTTCACTCTCTCTCTCTCTCTCTCTCTCGCCGCCCGCCACCTCCCATTTCTTCAGTCTCCCTCCTCTCCTCCCACCCCTTTCTCTCTCTCTCCCCGCTCCCTGCGCCTCCAGTCCGCGTCTGTTGTCTCGGCGGAGTGTGTGAGCGTGAAGAGAGGATATCGCGAGTGCTGGAGTTGGAGTGAGAGTTGGTGGAAGATGGCGCCTGTTGTGACAGGGTGAGTCTGAGATTCGTTCAGTGTGATCGTGGGCGGCGGACTCGTCCACCGCGCGGGTTACCGCCACGAAATACACAGCTTTTCGTGCGATAGCCCGGGCGCATGGGGGTGTTTTGCGTGTGGTTCCGGTGCCGGAAAGTGGGGTTTTCTTTGTGTGAATGGCTGTGAGTGAGAGGCTCCAGCCCAGCGGACTGTTGCTGCAGCGGCGGCGGCAGCAGCGCGGTGCGGACGGCAGCGCGGTCCCCCGTACTGAGGACCGCGCTGCCGCTGCGGCAACAGTCACAACGCTGGGCTGTCCGGGCGGAAGCGCCTTGCTGGGCGGCAGCGCGGTCCTCCGTGCGAGCGGCAGCGCCTTGCTTGGCGGCAGCGCGGTCCTCCGTGCGGGCGGCAGCAGCGCCGTGCGCCTATCCCCTCCGCGGGGCGGTAGCGCGGCGGCCGCCTATGCCCCCCCCCCCCCCCTCCGGTGGGCTTTCCCCAGACATCCACATTAGCCGCGATGCTAACCCAAAGGCTACACTCACTACAGGCTACAGTGTGGCTTCAGACCGCGTTGTGCTTCATGATGTTGGTTTTATGTTCCGGGGAGCGGATCGCCCCCCGTTGGCAGTTGTGTTGTCGCGTCGCGATTCCGCTGTGGCGACATTTCGCTGTGGCGCGCAGCGGCGCGTTGGTTCTCCCGAGTGTCCCCATGGCCATGTGCAGTGTTGTGGTGGGTCTGAGCCCCGTCCCGGCCTGGGCAGGAGGGTGGACTACAGTGTGTGATTGCATTTTGAAATCGGTCCGCTTTGTTGATGTTGTGTTATATATTAGTCCTAAGTAACTGCAGCCGTTTGGTCTATGCGTCTGTTATAAGCGATGGCTCTCAGATCCACGCAGACTATACCTTGAATTTTAATTCATTGCCCCCCGAAACATAAATTGTGCTTCACTCTGCTGAGATATCCCTGACGAGGTGGTTATGGCTGAAACGCTGTCCCTAGTTCCCCGTGTACAGTCAGTGTCGATCTGATGTATGCAGCGTATCCTCATAAAGACACAGAGGTTTGTGCTGTTATCTAAAATTGCATTGTGCAGAAGGGTACTACTTTTAATAGTGCAACTGTAAATAGACTGGACGGTGGGTGTGTTAAATTTTTGATTCAATATTGGGGAAAATTACGTTTTGAATTCGGATACACAACTGGCCTAGTTGTCACAAGACTGCATCCAGTACGTGTCCGAGTGAGGCCGTAGTACGGCACGGTGGGAAGTCTCGCACTAACAGCCACTCAAGACGTCCTTTGGAGTCAACCCATATCTGATTAAAATGGTTTTCCTGCACATTAGTCAAACACAAGCGCTTTTTGTACTGGCGGCCGGTAATCCTGCAGACGGCTCAGTGGGTGACAGACATTAGTGCGTGTGTGCGTGTGTGCGTGTGTGTGTGTGTGTTGGGGCTTTCCGACAGACCGGAGCTGATTTCAGTTGGGGGCAGAGCGAGACAGAGGGAGGTGGGGGGCCCGAGCTAGGGGCCAACCGGGTCAGGTCTGGGGGACTGGCCACCTGTCCAGATGATATCTGCAGAGTGTGTGTGTGTGTGTGTGTGTGTGTGTGTGTGTGTGTGTGTGTGTGTGTGTGTGTGTGTGTGTGTGTGTGTGTGTGTGTGTGTGTGTGTGTTCTGCAGAGTGGTGAGTGGAAGAGGGGGAGGGAGGGGGGGAGGCAGGGTGGTGCTGCAGAGAGGCTTGTTCTCGGGGGGTGTAAATTAGCGCCATAAGGGGACCTTATTAGCATGTGGCGGCGGCGCTGCTGTGGCTACGTTAACAACCGGAGGCTAGCGCCACAGCGGCCCCATTCGTCCCCCTGCTCATCCCCCTCCTCTGATGGGCTGTGTGTTGGTGGGGGACAGCAGGGGCCCCCTCGCACCAGGGGCCCGCACCAGGGCTGATGGGGGCCGTGTGTGTGGGGGTTATTATGGGCTATGCAGACAGCACGCCGCTCTCTGCAGCCACTGGAAGAGGCTGTGTGTGGATTGATAGTTTTATTTATTGTCTCATTTTAATATTATACAAGACAGTAAATAGGGGAGAAGAGATTGATTGATTGATTGACTTGATTCATAGTCCACTTATTTCCTGTAATATGGATCATAAATAAATGAGTCCATTTTATTTAGTAGCCTACGTTGACTCACATGCTGTGATCCAGTGTCTCTCCTGTCCTCGTGTTGGTCTTATTGTTCGTGCTGGTGGTTGGGGGCCTCCTACTGTAGTACAGTAGTGACTCCTCCCTCTCCCAGCAGGGAGCCCACACGGCACGCCACCAAGCCACTTAAAATACAGAAATAAATGCATGAGGTCAGTGGGTGCATCTGCGCCCCTGTCTGAAAGCACACACCCTTTCATCGTCTGACGTGTGTGTGTGTGTGTGTGTGTGTGTGTGTGTGTGTTTCTCTCTCTCTGCAGTGTCTGTGTGTGTCTGCAGTGTGTGTGTGCGTGTGAGTCTCTCTCGCTGCAGTGTGTGTGTGTCTGCAGTGTGTGTGTGTGCGTATCTGTCTGCAGAGTGTGTGTTTCTGCAGTGTGTGTGTGTGTGTGTGGCTCTCTGCAGTGTGTGTGTGTGTGTGTGTGTGTGTGTGTCTCTGCAGTGTGTGTGTGTGTGTTGTATTATTATTTGCTCTTTATCAGAGCCATCATACTGTGTGCTGAGCTGCATGTTGTGATTCAGAAGGCAGAGCTCTGGTGGGCGTCTGGCTCAAGGGCTCCTGCAGGTAGACCGGGGTGGGCGTTGGGGATGGAACCCAGGACCTTTCGGCTGGGGGTGGAACCCCCCCTGACCACCGCACTGTCCCGCACGTGACCAGCTGAAAGCGTGCGTGGCGTGCAGACCCCGGAACACTGCCGTGGGTCTGGTTCCTCCTGGAGAGCCCGACACATGGAGCTGGCACACCATCTCCTGAACACAAGCCTGGACAGCAGAAGTGAG
>NW_028178994.1:0-2500 GCF_964030765.1 Micromesistius poutassou | reverse complement strand
CATGATGTCTCCGTCCCCCGTGAAGGAGGCTCCTCCACTGCCCATGAAACCCAAGCTGTGAGTACCCTTCCACCTGGGCCTCCCTGGGGGGGGCCGGGCCCAGGGTGAGGCTGTCCCTTCCCAGGCCTGGGGCTCAGTCTGCAGTCTGTCCCCCAGGGGAGGGGATAGTCCATCGCACGAGAACAGGGATCCTTTACAAGGGATCCCTTATCGGTGGTTTTATGTGTCAATGTGTTGGATGGGGTGGAAGGGGTGTATCAGGGGAAGTCCCACATCTGACGAGAACAAAAGCATTCCGGCACTTTCTTGTCTGGGCTAATGGTGTGGCATCACTAAGGCGAGAATCATTTTGTCTGAGTCTGTGAGGTCTGTGTGTGTGTCTGTATGTATGTGTGTATTTCCGTGTGTGTGTGTGTGTGTGTGTGTGTGTGTGTGTGTGTGTGTGTGCGTGTGTGTGTGTGCGTGTGTGCGTGCGTGCGTGCGTGTGTGTGTGCGTGCGTCTGTCTGTCTGCGTGGCTGTAAACAGATCTGTTTGGCTTTTTGCTGTGTGGCTGGTTTTGTTCTTTATGTTTGAGCCTGGGTCAGCATGTCCTGCATCAGACAGCAGCGTTGTCCGCCCCTTACTGCCCTAAGGCCAGCTGTGTGGACAGGTCAGAGGTCACGTCTGGTTACTGGCCATGGGCAGGATACTTGACTTGCTGGGAAGTGGGGTCGAGGGTCTGATTCCTGGCACTCGGGAGGCCTGTGTTCGACCTTGGCTTGCGGGTTGGGCTGATAGAAGGTCGACTGGCTCTAGGGGTCTGAGGGGTGTGTGTTTGCCTGCCTTCTGCTCAGGCTGCTGGGATAGGCGTAAGCCCGCCTGGCCTGACCAGAAATAAACAGTATAATAAAATATAGTTGTTGAATGTTGAATGTTGTTGAATGGCTTGAAGTTTGGATATTCTGTATCCGATATGAATGCACAACTCTGCATGCAGTCATTCCCTGATGCCTGTTTGATAATTGCGAAAGAATACAGGTACACTGACACTGTAAATAAGTACTATGCACACACACACACACACACACACACACACACACACACACACACACACGTGCATCCTCAGTTTGCTTCCCCTGTTGGCTCCTCGCGCCCGCTTATTGGCCCACACAGTGCATTGCATCGGATTGCGTCGCATGGAACCTTCTATTGGACGATTTTGTATTTGTTGACCCTTGACCCTTGACACCCTTGTTGATTCTGTGCTTCCAGAGTGGAGAGTAGAGATGAGGAGGCAGGAAGCACCAGGTAAAGACCAGCTGTGTGTGCGTGCGATCGTGTGGGGTAGTGATTTCATTTCTGTTGTGCCAGGGGGGTAAACACTCTTACACTGAAACATCATCTGTTCAGCGAACCTGCACGATCACGCTCAAAGCTTGCAGAGGGATTTATTTTTCAAATCAACGACAAATATGTTTATACTGCTGTGGATGAATCTCTCCCTCTCATCTCCCCCCCCACCCACCCACCCCCCCCCACCCTAAGCTTTTCTCCCTCTGTCCTTACCTTCTCCCTGGCTCTTTCTTCCCCTCTATCACTCCTTTGTTCCCACTCCCTCTCCCTTTCTGCGCTGTCCTCTCCACCCTCTCCTCTCCTAATTTGAGTCCATAATGACGGAGTTAAAACAGCCGGCCCAGCGTTAACCTGTCTTCCTAAGGTTGATCCCACTCTGCTGACCTGTTTAAACACAGCCAGAATGAACTCTGACCCCCTCCCGCCACACACTCAATCCGTCATTTCCAGTTCCCAGCCTTACATCAGTCCTTTAGCACAGCTCCTATACATACTTGAGCTTGTGTCTGTAAACCACGTCCGGTGGTGTACGAAAGCGAGTTAGTCAACTCGTATGTGATAGAGAGTTTGTCAACTTGTGTGCGTGAGTGAGTCTTTACCAGACTGTGGCCATGAGTTCCTTACTATTTAAACAAAATGGGCTTCCCTCTTCTTCTGTTTAATGGACTTTTTCTACTGAGGCTGTTATTTAAGTCATAGGTTTCTGCCATCATGCACATCCATGCCCCGCTGAATTTAATTAGCCGTCGATGTCTGGATCACAAATCTACACTTTGCCCTCCCGGCAACACAGCAAAAGGAAACCAGCCTTTTTTTGATATCCTGCGTATTTCAATGAGGGAATATTAACTTTGTGTTCAAGCAGAAACGGTCAAAGAAAGGCCGCATTTCCCGTCATTCAGCCTGCACGCCCTGCACACGTCCTACAGCGGAGGCGGCTCTCCTATGCCACCCGCTTCAAGACAAGGCCCGTGGCGGAGCAGGGGGGATGTTCTAGGTCCGTAACACAGACTGTGAGGAGAGAGAGGAATGGTGGGATTTGGCAGCCGAGGGGGATGTGTGTGGGGGGGGGGGGGGGGGGGGAAGAGGACGATGACAGCGCCGGACGTTGGCTCTGAGACAGGTCCACACGTGGTCCGCACGGAGGAGCACCCAGAGCTACAAATC
>NW_028178995.1:2500-5000 GCF_964030765.1 Micromesistius poutassou | reverse complement strand
TCTCTCGTGACCGCTCCCTCCCCCCTCCCTCCATCCCCCCCCCCCTCCCCTCTCTCAGTGGGAGTGAAGTTGGAGGCTGAAGTAAACTAAACAAAAACAAAAGGAACAAATCAATGACAGCACTGTCACAGCAGGACATCATGTTTACCCCTGCAGAGTGTGTGTGTGTGTGTGTGTGTGTGTGTGTGGCGTTTGGGTTTTGTGTGTTCCTGCTTGTGTGTGTGTGTGTGTGTGTGTGTGTGTGTGTGTAAGAGAGTGTTTGTGTGCAGGGTGACTGGGGGTGTGTGCGGGTCGATTTGCGAGTGTGTGTGTTTGTGTGTGAGAGTGTGTGTGTGTGTGTGTGTGTGTGTGTGTGTGTGTGTGTGTGTGTGTGTGTGTGTGTGTGTGTGTGGGTGTGTGTGTGTGTGTGTGTGTATGCGTGTGTGCGTGCCAGTTTATGTGTCCTTCTCTCTTGGAGCGCCTGTGGTGTGTGTCAGTTTAATTTATTTTCTGCCTGATGTGTCCCGATCGAAAGGGAAATATAAATTAGAGATTACTAGACGAAACAACATGCACACTTATTTACTGCAGGGATGTTCACACGCTCAGCTGGTCAATGACTCATTACATCATTCCATTTCTATAAGTAACCAGCTGGCATGGTGTGTGTCTGTGTGTGTCTGTGCGTCTGTGTGACCGAAACTCACATAAAGCACCGTAGACTAAATTCAATCTACTCTTGCCCTTCTCCTCAAAGACACATGTGTCACTTTGACATTTGTCATTCGGAAAACCCAGCCACAGGAATTCTATGAATAGATATGTATGTGTGTGTGTGTGTGTGTGTTTGTGGACGTGTGTGTGTTTATTTGTTTCTTTGAGTATGCGTGTGTGTTTGTGGGTTTGTTATATTTGTGTCTGTGTGTTATTTGTATGTCATTGTCTGTGTGACTGTGTCTGCGTGTGTGTGTTTGTTTATTTGTATGTCTGTGTGTGTGTGTGTGTGTGTGTGTGTGTGTGTGTGTGTGTGTGTTTGGCCTGAATGTGACCTCATTACTTCTCATGTCACCCCGCTACCCCTTCAAATTCAACCGTCTCCCTCTTCTTCAACCCGACAGTGTGCTCTACCAAGTTGGCGATACGCCTCTGTCTTGTCCACAGGTTCGATTCCCCCCTGTGCAGTCCTATGCCGTGTCACTTCCTCGCTCTTTAAACCCAACTTCCTGTCCGTATCGTTTTTCACCTTCATAAAGGCGCACAAAGCCATACAAATGTTGGATATCATATAATGATTAAAGAGCAAAAAATCATTTTGTAATTTACCATCAATTTCTTAAAACTTTATTTTGGTTTATTTGTATCCTCGACTGTCATTCATGGATAAAGCGTCGCTGACAGTTAGAAAAATGTCAAGCTTTGAAAGGAGGCGTCATTGAGAGGAAGCGCCGTGTGATACCGGAGCACAGCCCACGCACGTTCAAACACAACCTTTATCCGTCATCTCAGTTGTGTTTCATGAAATAAAAAGTACCATTTCATATCAATCTGTCCTCATTCAAGTTTTCTGCAGCGATAGTTTAAGGCTTTTCAAACCCACACTATCCCTGTAGCCATCCTTGAGCAAGACCCCCGCTAGCCCTTACCAGCTACTTAACAACATATACTTGACCTTACCGTGCGTAGCTTTGGTTAAAAGCGTCTGCTTAATCTTGAGTGGTGTGTTGTGCCAGCCGACGGTTTGGTAGCTCTTCATGTTTATGTTTGCTTTACGTACTCCCACCTAGCTCTCTCTGCCCGTCTGTTCTCCATTGATTCATTGCTAATTCATAGCGCGGCCTCAGCCTTTAAGTCGACCGCATGGTTTATGCATTAAGCGGATTTCTCCAGCATTTAACGCATTCACATGAAGGAGGGCTTTCTGTATTGCAGTGGTAACACACACTCCTAGAACACAAACACTCCTACGACAGACACTTGTTTTGCGTGTCTGTTGTCGGTCTCTTCTTCTCTCGCTAGTCTTCAAGCGATCCCAAACCCAGCGGCTTCATCTCCCCTGACCGGGAAATCCGTCGCTGCCACGCTAACAGAAGGTTAGGGATGAACAAAGAGGAAGCGGAGCCTGTGGGGAGGAGTTAAGAAAACACTTTGACGTATCCTCCGGGGCGGTCGCTCCGACACGGGAACGTTGAAACGTAAGAACCCGGAGCATCTCGACCACAATCGGCCGAGACCGAAGCATACACAACCCGCTTTGATACCCTCCTCCTCCCCCTCCTCCACCTCCTCCTCCCCTTCCTCCTCCCTCCTCCTCTCTCCCCGTCTCTCACTTAGCATAATGTCGTGTTTGCCGCCCATTTGCGGCGGCGTTACACGGCTCTCCGTGGCTCCCACCGGCTGATGTTGGCACGGCGACGACCAATCACTGATGTCCTTTTATCTCTCGCAACTACATCACGGAAAGCAAAGTGCTTCAGACAGAAACTAATGCACTCTCAGGAGCTGCCAGCTGCATGGGGGAAGG
>NW_028178996.1:0-19225 GCF_964030765.1 Micromesistius poutassou | reverse complement strand
TGAGTGTTTTATGATTTTTTGGTGTTCTATAATTTAAATGCTTTCATACCGTAGTACCGGCATATTTGAGAAAGTCATACAGGCAGAACATTTATAAAATAAGAAGAAAAAGAAATAGTGTTGATTTCCTACCTGCATGCCAGCATATGCTAGCAACGCGCAACGATGTTAACACGACGGTCGGGTGCTGTTAAAGTGGATGCAGGACAATCGGTTAAACCTGCACTGCGACCGTAATAACAGCAATTAAAGTACTGCTAGTCAGAACCTTGGGTGTTCACAGAGCTAACCAGATGTGTGTGTTCTCCCCTCCCCCTGTCCCACTGCAGGACCATGGAGGCCTTCTACCTGGGCTGCCCCGTCCTCTGCTCGGCGCCGTCCCCGTGCCTGGAGCCCAAGCACACCCATCGTGGCCTTCCTCGAGACCCACAAGACGGCCAGCAGCACCATGCAGAACCTTGCTCTTCGGCGGCGACGGAGGCGCTGCCCGTCCAGGCGCGCGGCCCCCGGCTCTGCTAGTCGCGCACCTTCACCTCCCGCTTTGTGCACCCCCACACCCTGCCGCCCAGCGTCGTCACGCCCCCGCCCCACACCCTGACGACCTTCGACCTGGTGCGGCGACAAGGGCCGCTCCGCCGAGGACGTGGACCACCGCCCTACGGCCTTCGTGGCGGAGGTGGAGCAGGCCTTCGCGCTGGCGATGATCGCCGAGCACTTCGACGAGTCGCCGGTCCTCCTGCGCCGCCTGCTTTCGTCGGGGGCCTCGTGGATCCATGACAACGACCTCCGTCGGTGGCGGCCCAGCGCCAAGGCGGACATCGTGGGCTACGGACCTGCCGGCCGACCTCAGCCAGGGGACGTCCGGCCAGGCCCAGGAGAACTGAAGCCTGAAGCTCATCATGCCGGAGGTGCAGAGCAGCGCACTCCGCAGCATGGGCCTCAGACCCCCAGGCAGTGCGTAAAGTCGGTGCCGCCTCGGCACCGGCAGGTCAGGCGGTATTGCAGTAAGCACCCTGCGCGTAGGGGCCCCGGTTCGGGCCCAGGCTCCACCTCCACCTCCACCCTGCGGCCCGCTGGAGGAACCAGAGGAACCAGTGGAACCGGTGGCTAGAGGCGTAGAGCCTGGGCTTGGATCCTCACCGACCCAAGCCTGTGAACCCGACTGTAACAGACTTGAATAGAGGCTAGGGTGCCCAAAAAAAAACTGTGCTCAGAAACCGACCCCATCTGGTGTGTGGGATGACAGTGAAGAGAAGGGGGTATGAGAGCAAAGGTGAATCCAAGGGATCAGCCTCACGGTTAAGGTTACTTGAATCATTGTCCCCCCCCCCAATCCTTCAAGGAGATTCCCCAGAAATAACAAAAGACAAACCAAATGAAAAGGGTGCCCGCCGAGATTCATGGATTTGAATAATAAAGGATTTGATACCCCACCCTCTGTGATTTGTGAAACTAGGGATGGACAGCTCTTAAAACCCAACTGACAACAGCTAATTCTCCTGAAGAAACAAAGTCGACGCTTGAGCATTTTTGACTGCGGTGGTGTTACCGTGTTACCGGTACTCGACGGCAAAGTGGTTAAATCGGCCTCATTGTGAGACAAAGTGAGCTTTGTGGGCGCCACACTGGCCACGGATCACGTTGCGTTCTCGGCCATTGTTCCCTTTCATTGAACCTCTTCCAGACTATCTCTTTCCACCGGCGCTCCTCTCTCCTTGGCCGGCTCTTTAACACACACTACTGAACATCCTCGACAAAGACCTGATCAGCTGTGAGACAAGGGGAATCTCTATGGGGGCGTTTCGCACGACTCTTCACCAAACTCTTCTCGAGTCTCTTCTCCTTTGCCTTCCTCTTCCTCTCCTGTTTTTTCTCTGGTGAAACGCACACACATTTAGTTCGAAGTAAAAGTTCTGGATCCTTTCTTTGGACTGAGAGAGATCCAAAAAAACTGTGTTTGGGGGACTGGAGAAGGGAGGACAGACAAATGGACGGAGACGGGGCGAGAGAGGGTGGACGAAACCATAGCGATTGAGAGAAGGACAGTACATCACCTGCACGTCCACTCCGTCCTGCGACTATTATTACCATGAGCCATGATGCCGGGATCAAAAATACAGAGGCTCAGACACTGCGCCGTCTCCCTGCGTGACTCGGCCGACAGCGGACCTCTCCCTGACTTTCATCTCTCCCGTTCTTCCATGGCTTGCCCTCCCGCCCTGCTTAAAATCTGTGACTCCTGACTCTCCAGCTCTGCGGGGCAGTGGGCCCATAGGATCAGGCTAAAGTCCTGCCCTGGCATCACAGGCTGCGCTTGTACTTGAACTGGAAAAGTTTGACTTTTGTAGTCTCAAACTGTTTTTTTTGTTTTTGTTGCGGTCGGTAAGGGTGTGTGTGTGTGTGTGTGTGTGTGTTTGTGTGTGTGTGTGTGTGTGTGTGTGTGTGTGTGTGTGTCGGGTATTACTGCAATAAGCTCTACAGAACAAATTATGTGAAAGGTGTGGATGTAATATGTTAAAATCAGCTCTGTCAAACACACACACACACACACACACACACACACACACACACACACACACTAAAGTATACCCTAAGACGAACACACACACACACACACACACACACACACACACACACACACACACACACATACCCAGTGCCGCCACTCCCCATACGCAGAGTACGCAGAGCGCGTAGGGCCCCAAGTACCTGGGGGGGGCCCCCAAAATTAAGGTTGATAATTATTACATTACAATTTTCACACACACACACACACACACACACAGACACACACACACACACACACACACACACACACACACACACACACACACACACACTCAAGGCAGCTGGAAGCAGGATTCTCGCCCCTACTGGACTTGGCCTCGGAGCCTCACTGAACAGCGGGACACAGAACACGGGGGCCGTGTGCTACATATTTAATGGGCCCCTCCTTGGTACCTGCCGTACCAAGGAGGGGCGCCTCTTGGGTTACACGCACAGTGCTACATTTACATCCATCACGGGACAGGGGCACCGCACAAACGCTCTGCTCGTTCCCGAACGGGACCGGGGGGGGAGGGGAGGGGAGGCAGCTAGGTGGGTTCATGGGAAAGGGGGGGTTGTTTATTTAATTGGCCCTCTTTCAAAAGGATCCATGTCATGCTATTTAATGTGTCTGTTGTGTGTACCCTTTACGTATGCTCCTGTGGCTTGAATGTTTTTGTAAAGGGGATTCATGGCGATTGGGGGACGGGGAGGAGGGCTGTACGTCTCAACGTGTTGCTACGATTCAACGTTCAATGTGTCGGACGCAAAAGCGGCCGTGTTGCGGCCGTGTTGCGGCCGTGTTGCGGTCATGAGCGGCGGTGGATTTTGTATATATACTTCTAGTATCCTGTAGCCTCTCCTGGGAACATGTGCTCTCTCTCTCTGTTGGCCTTGGCATACAAAGTATTCCAAAGCTGTGACAGGTATTTTTCTTCCCTGTGAAACACTGGATGCCATTTGCAAAATCTAAACTACTGTGATGTTGATTGTTCCACTTAAGGCAATACAAATGAAACAAGCCATTTGTTTTATTGGAATAAAATATTAATTTCATACGTTGACGTAATGCAAAACCGCAATGACGAATCTAGACGAATCAAGTGCGCTTTCTTTACAATGAATCATTAATGTGTGTATGTGTTTAAGTGCCCTGGTGTGTGTGTGTGTGTGTGTGTGTGTGTGTATGTGTGTATGTGTACGCACGCCTGGTTAAAAGTCCATTCCTGCTGTCAATCACGCACATACCTGACCTGATGCTCTGTCATAAATTAATTAAATCAACCTTTATTCAGTCTGCCGATCACTTTTATCCAAAGCGACATACACGTCAGCCTAAGAATACAATCAGAACTGGATTGCTACAGCAACTGTGCTGCGTGATCTATAGTTAAGAACCATAGGAACCAGAATAGCAAGATAACAATATCGTTTTTTCATTGGTCGTAGTGCAGGTAGAAGTGTCACATGTCAATGTGCTTTCCTAATGGTACGGCCCGACAAAGACCACTAGGCTTCTAGACAACTTGAGCTGAGCTACACAAGGAAAGGGGCACCCGCAGAGAAGGGGGCCCTGAACTAACCCTCAGGGCAAGAAAGCCCTGGACAGTGGTGGCACTGTTCGGGGGGAGACGGCGGGCGTCTGCTGGGTATGTTGGGGACACAGACTTGTGTCCGACAGAGGGGTCGGAGTTATAAGCACATAAGACATTCTAGATTCTAAATAAGAAAGGTTTAAAAATCTTTCAGAAAGACACAACACTGTTTCTCCTTCGAATCTTGTCATTTTGGTTTATTTTTTACGTCATGGGGTCAAACTGCTTAACGTGAATGAACTAAAGGAATTTGTTTTTTGAGGTAAAAAAAAGAGGCTTTTTTCAAAGTTCAATCTGATCTCAGAAGAACTGTAAGTGCTCCGTGATTGTCTTTAAGATGTTGGTGCCGGGTGTCTGTTCTGCTTCTACTGAGGAAAATAAATGAATTGATGAAAATAATGAACTCATTCTTCATCTGCAAGTCATTCTTAACGGAAATGACAATAGGCAGATTCTAGGGCACCTACGTTCACGGCTTAATTGTGTTCTCTCTTTCTAATCTATAAATGGACTCTTGGAAAAATGTGGGAATGCTTTAGGGAGCGTCAAAAACAGCTCCTCTCTGAGTGGAGCTGTTAAACTGTAGAGATAGTTTCCGGCTTTAAACTTCTTCAAGTGAGCAAACAGCAGCACTGGGGTGAACTTGACATGTTTGATCATTGTAATAATGCTGTATTTGGAGCGATCCTGCTGGCAACATTGCTTATTTTGTTCCTTGTATTGAATCTTTTTCCGCTATTTATTGACTTCTAAACTAACTGAAAGTTCTTGTTTTGATTTTGTTATTTTGCTGGTTGAAGTGTTGGTGGTTGACCAGTCTATTCAGGACTCCGGTGACACCAGTGACACTGCTACACATTGGCTATGACTTGACTAGGTACTTAGGGATATGTTGTAAAATACTATAGGTAATACTATAGTTTGCTGATCAATTTGACTAGATATTTTATGGATTTGTTTTTCTCTGCCTATCAAGCACTAAATGAGATATTGGTATGATTTAAGCATCTTATAAATTAATAAATCTTAAATAATGCTGCAGTAAAATAATGAGAAAGTAATGACAGACATCCCTAGGGAAACAGTTGTTTGTCGATCACAATTTGATTAGATATTTTTGATTTGGAATTTGATGGAATTTTTTAAATCTTCCTATATAGAATTGAATAAGATATTAGATTTTAGCATCTAATATAATTTAGTGCTGTCGTTAAAAAACAATTACAAAATTTTCATACAGATGGGGTTGAACAACAATATGGGGGTGTTTGCTGAAAAGAATGTGATCTTATTTTTTTATGGAATTTATGAAATACGCTTAGTCATCAAAGAAGGACTTAGTTTTGTTTTTATTGTTTAATAAGGCCCAACCCAACCTCCAATAAATGGAAAGGACCCTCCGAGGTGCGGATGCAGGGCCCTGAACACACAGCACTAAAGCGTGGCTGTGGCAGAAGGGCCAATGTGAATAATAAAGTTTGATCAATTGAATTCAAACCTTTTTGTTTCATTTTTTTTATCGTGTGTGTGTGTGTGTGTGTGTGTGTGTGTGTGTGTGTGTGTGTGTGTGTGTGTGTGTGTATTTCCCCATTGTAACGATGCCTTTGTGGTGTATAAATAGGACAAAATGGGTTATTCCATTGCTGGATGAAAATGGATTTGTGGTCGGGTGTTTGTAATGAATAGTCTGACATTTTGGTGATGAAAGATATAGTCAGACCTTGAGCATCAAAGCTCTCCCGAGTGTGAAATCAAAACAAGTCTACACCCTCTCGTAGCATGCCACACAGTGCAAAAATGAAACAACAAAATTAATAAATAACAAATCACATTTCATAGACACTAAATCCTATGATGAGATTTCGTTACGTATAAACCTTTATTTGTTGTGATAAATATGCCTGCAACTCATGCCCTATCCTTCAAAGAGGGTCAAAGCCTATCCCCCATAATGGCCTGTCGTTGCCATGGCGCCACCCTCTTTGTGTGTCCAGGCCAGTCCAGGAAGCTGTAAGGCGTCTCTCTCTCTTTATCTGTCTCTTTATGTCTGCCGCTCCACAGCACTCCAGTAATGTTAATGGGGAGCATGATAATGATGATCATGATAATGATGATCATGAGGATGGCTATCTTAAAAACCAACCATGACGACAGTGTCATAAACTGACCTCCTAAAAGCTCCCTGAGCCTTTCACGTTGTCTTTCTCACCCACTTTCCTTCTCTCTGTCTCTCTGTTTCCCTCTCTCTCCCCTTAGCCCTATCTGTCTCAAACTGTTTCTCTCTCTCTCTCTCTCTCTCTCTCTCTCTCTCTCTCTCTCTCTCTCTCTCTACCTCCTTCTCTGTCTCAAACTGTTTCTCTCTCTCTCTCTCTTTCTCTCTCTCTCTCTCTCTCTCTCTCTCTCTCTCTCTCTCTCTCTACCTCCTTCTCTGTCTCAAACTGTTTCTCTCTCTCTCTCTACTCCTAGCCCTCTCTGACTCAAACTGTTTCTCTCACTACCTCCCTCTCTGTCTCAAACTGTTTCTCTCTTCCTCTCTCTACCCCTAGCCCTCTCTGACTCAAACTGTTTCTCTCTTCCTCTCTCTACCCCTAGCCCTCTCTGTCTCAAACTGTTTCTCTCTCTCTACTCCTAGCCCTCTCTGTCTCAAACTGTTTCTCTCTCTCTCTACCCTTAGCCCTCTCTGTCTCAAACTGTTTCTCTCTCTCTCTACCCCTAGCCCTCTCTGTCTCAAACTGTTTCTCTCTCTCTCTCTCCCCTTAGCCCTCTCTGTCTCAAACTGTTTCTCTCTTCCTCTCTCTACTCCTAGCCCTCTCTGTCTCAAACTGTTTCTCTCTCTCTCTCTCTCTCTCTCTCCCCTTAGCCCTCTCTGTCTCAAACTGTTTCTCTCTCCCTCTCTCTCTGTCACTTCAAAGGAACCACAGGGCCCCCATCCCACAGGCCCCCATCCCACTGGGTCCCTATCACACGGGGCCTCTAACGAGACACTAATTGAAAGAAAACTGCCATGGAGCCCAGACCTCATTTGGCTGCGTACAGAAACCGGCACATCATGCCTACACACACACACGGGCACACACACACACACACACACACACACACACACACACACACACACACACACACACACACAATGCAAGCACACACACACAAACACACAGACACACAGGAACGCACACACACACACACACACACACCTAAATGCACACACACATGGAAATAAAAACACATCCATGCAGTCTTGCGCAAACATAAACTACAAATATAATATTCTTATACAGAAAGAGAAGAAAACCGAAGGACAAGTTGAATCCAAGCATATTTATTGTAAACTCCCCAAACGACTACTGTACATGCTTTTTGTGTTTGGCGTGATGCAGTCCCAGGCAGGTTGCTGCCAGTGTATTCATGTGGTTGAACTACAAGCAGGGTCACTTGCTTAGTCTAATTTAGTATCCTGACATGTAGAGAAACAGAGACGGAGAGGGTAGGGCAATGAAGTAGGCTGGTGCTGAATATATTCCCTTGCTGTGAGTCACTGCAACTGAATGCCATTATCTGTGCTGAAAACATGTTGGGTGTTCATCACCAACAGCCTTTGGAGCCTGTTTACGTCTACTTTGCTGAGCACCAGTCACCAACATGTTGACACATGATTACGGTGCCAGATTAATTAAAATTAAAATTAAAATTAAAATTATTTCAACACGTTCAGTTTTATTCAAGCCGCAGGTGACCACCAACGAACACACCCACCCCCCTCTTCCTCCTCCCATATGCTACCACGTCTTTTAGCAGTTACGTCTGGGTTAGCCTCAGGTCTGAGTTAGCCTCATGTCTGGGTTAGCCTTAGGTCTGAGTTAGCCTCATGTCTGGGTTAGCCTCATGTCTGGGTTAGCCTCAGGTCTGAGTTAGCCTCATGTCTGGGTTAGCCTCAGGTCTGAGTTAGCCTCATGTCTGGGTTAGCCTTAGGTCTGAGTTAGCCTTAGGTCTGAGTTAGCCTCACGTCTGGGTTAGCCTCACGTCTGAGTTAGAGTGCTTCTTGGCAGATTTATGTTGCCGGCTCACATACAGTCAGGACGACACAAAGGGGAATAGTGTGCCTTTTGAGTGTTTTGTTTAACGCAGCAGCATCAGAACCAATGAGAAGCTCCGGAGCAGCTTATCCTTGATAATGTACTCTGGTGGCTGTCACGGATACGCTGCACCGAGCCAGGAGGTCTGGAGACATATAGACACTCCACTGTGTGTCATTATAGCTGGATTCTCTCTCTCTCTCTCTCTCTCTCTCTCTCTCTCTCTCTCTCTCTCTCTCTCTCTCTCTCTCTTTCTCTCCCACTCTCTCTCTCTCTCACTTCTGCTCTCACTTACTTGAATAATATTGACAAAGCAATAGCATGAAAACCAACACATGCATAAAACTAAAAGCAAAGTAGGCTAATAAAAAAAGCATGGTTTTGAAAATAAATTAAAGATCACTTACATTAGCTTATTCTATGACATTTTGTAACATATAGTGCTGCCAGGGTGCAACGCACGCACTTCTCCCGTAACAAAAACCCTCAGGTTAGATGTGTAACAATTTAAAATATTAAATTACTGAAATATTGGAATATATTTCCGAACATCCAAATTTAAAAGCTTTCACATTGACATCTTTATAATGCCCTTATATCTACATATATTTAAACTATATTCTTTCACTGATGAGTGCTTTCTTCTAGAATTCTCCTTTTATTTCTCGTCTCTTCTCTATTGCCACCCACTTTCTCTCCTCACCTGCTTCATCCTACGCATAATTTTTTTCTATATGTTCTCAATCCATCTGGTCGTCTGTCTGTCTGTCGGTCGTCCTCTCTCTCTCTCAATCTCCCTCTCTCTCTCTCTCCGTCCCTTCACTTAATCACCGGAAGCAGGGCCATAGGTGGGATAAAAATGATGCGTGGCAGTGTAGGAGTATGAAAATGGTGGGAGAGAGAGAGAGAGAGATACAGACGGGACAGGACGAGAGGGAGTTAGAGAGAGAGACAGACAGAGAGAGAGAGAGAAAGAGAAAGTGTGAGAGAGAGATAGAGCCTTGTGAACATAGACAGACGGCTGAACTATCTTGCCGCGGGGGACAACAGAATACTCTCTCTGGAGTCAGACAGAAGGACAGCAGAGATAGACAGAAGGACAGCAGAGATAGACAGAAGGACAGCAGAGACAGACAGAAGGACAGCAGAGACAGACAGCGACAGGACAGAGACAAGGACAGCGGAGTTGGGTGTTTGCTGGATTCCTGTATTTGTTTGTGTGTCGTGTTGTGTGTGAACAAGTGCGTCACACAATAGGGAGGATATGGGGATTTGAATATGTCCTCTATGAAAAAACAAACAAATAGGCCTTTAGCGCACAAACACACACACACACACACACACACACACACACACACACACACACACACACACACACACACACACAAACACACACACCAGCACACCATTCTACAAAGGACAAACATAACTTTGACATCCACATCACCATCCCTCTGAATGTGAATAAACAACAAACAGACAAACTATATCAACCCACACACACACACACACACACACACAGACATGCTCACACACACATACACAAGTACACACGCACAGACACACACACAGATCGCCCACCAACACAAAACTGAATCAATTGACATGAGATCAATCAGGAGGAGGAGATTTCAGGGCCAGGGGATGTGTGTGTGTGTGTCTGTGTCTGCGTGTGCGTGGCTTGTATGGTGTGAGATACTATACTGAAGCCCTGGATTCATGCAAATGGCCGACACAGGTCAGAGGATTACCTGGGGAGGAGATGGAAAACACAGTCAATCCTGATGAAAGACCAGAGCTGAGCATAGTATGTAAATTGCATCGAACTGTTCATTATGTTTGTGTTGAATTTCACAAAATTGAAACTTAACAGGACAAAAAAATATGTAATGTATTGCCTGAAGGCAAGTGTGCTCTTGGGAGAAAAGGACGAGTGTGGGAGAGAACAGAGAAGTGAGAACGTGTGGCTTGTGTGTGTGTGTGTGTGTGTGTGTGTGTGTGTGTGTGTGTGTGTGTGTGTGTGTGTCTAAGTG
The DNA here is from genome assembly GCF_964030765.1 of Micromesistius poutassou. Classification (NCBI taxonomy): domain Eukaryota; kingdom Metazoa; phylum Chordata; class Actinopteri; order Gadiformes; family Gadidae; genus Micromesistius; species Micromesistius poutassou. The sequence continues at coordinate 8,977 of NW_028178996.1, read as the reverse complement.
TGCGTGCATGCTCGCATGCATAGTTATGTGCATTTGTGTGATGTGCTGTTCGAAATCTCAGCCTCAAACCTCAGATGAGCGCAGTGGTTCAGCTCACTGTGTGTGTAGGTGGGCTCCTGGCCGTCTGAACACCTATCCTCTCAACCCCTGCCTGCTCCAGGTGCATGCTGGGTAACAGAGCCAAGAGCCTACACACCCACCACAACACGCAGGGAACAAGAGATCAACAATTCTCCTTTCTAAAAGAACTACAAAAAATTTAACTAGTCCTGTTTTTACAAGCTATGACATAAAGCAGGGGTCTTCAACGTTTTTAGGCCAAGCTGATAGAGTGACTGAGCTGGAACCCCCCACTACACATTGTATAAAACGGTGATAAATATTAAACTGGGCCTACAATAACATGTAGGACAACCTATAGTGTCATGTATAAACATACCTTGTTATTGTGCATACAATAATAAGGCTTAGTAACAAAGCTCCATCCATTGTGGCTCACAAAATACCTAACTCACAATTATTTTGATAAGAGGTCCTGACTCAATCGCTGCTATGAAGGTGTCCGAAACTGGTCTTACCGCAATGATTCATGGGTAGCCTTTCATCAATGTTGCATAAATGTAATATGTTAGTTACTGAAAATACACATTAACATGAATAATAACATGCATACACATTAACATAACTGTTATTAAATGCATATTTGAAAAAGTATATGTTGGATTCATGTTAATGTGTATTTAAAAAAATAAAATAAAATAAAAATCTAAGAATAATTTTGCTACCCCACTGCAGTACCTCTGCGACCCCAAGGTTGAAGACCCCTGACATAGACAAGTATGAGCTTCCCATTGATATTCACACGCACACACACACACACACACACACACACACACACACACACACACACACACACACACACACACACACCTATACATCACTGTGTAAAACTACAGACACGTAAGTGCGTGACCATTCAGTATTAACGGATAACTGCTCAAGCACCGCTACTCTTTCCAGTACAATAGAATCCTCAACAACACAATCCTGATGTGTTGAACAGTCAACCAGAGAGTGTGTTGCCGCAGCCTGTGGGTGGGAGTTAATATATGCTGCATGCTTTGAGTGACTGTAGGTGCCCACCGCTGCCATGACGATACCCTTATCACACCTACGGATCAGGAGCTGCAATTAGTCTAACGCGCGACCCCCCTGTCGGTTACATCGTTAAGTACTCTGCTGTGTTTTGATTGGTACTTGAGTCATCAGCCGATGGAACGCAAATAAACAACAGGTGCTACTGTGTTTTTAATCTAACCAGCATCAACTATCTTGATTGGTCAGATTCAAATAAAGGATATCCAACGTACATGGTACGTTTCTCGTTGTCAGGGGACTTCAACGTCTGAGCGAAACCATATTTTATTCAATTATAACCAAAGTCGTCTCCTCTGACAGAAGCTAGCCTGGGCTTTAAAGGAAAAATAGCGTGTTGCCAAACACACAAATATAATAAGGACATTGAACGCACGGAAGGGTGTCCCGTTATAACTCATCCCATTCAAATGATGTGCCAAGGTCAGATCCACTCACTCAGAAGATTTGTAAGCGGATACATTGATGGCATTGTTACCGCAACCGAAAATAAATCGTCCTGACATAACCCCATCATCCTGACCTATACAAGGCATTCAACAATGAAAATACACATGGAGGACTGGATGCATGGCGACTGAGCAAATATTAAAGGAAAGGAAAAGGACAGGGAAAGGAAAGGAAAGGACAAGAGGTCATGGAAGGGAGGGAGGAGGTGTCTTGAGATAAGGTAGGAGTTGAGGTTTTGATGGGTGACATTTCAAAAAAGTCTCAGCCAGGGGGCAAATCTCATATTTCACACAGCAATGGCACAAAGCTAAAGTGTAAAAAGAGTGTGTGGGCCATACCAAGTACAAAGTACAAAGTTGGAAGTGAGTCATAATGTGTTGAGTCGGCCAGACTTGAGTGATTGACAGCTAGAAATGGTCAGTCTGTTTAGATTACGTTTTGGTGAGAGCAGAAAATGCTTGTGTTTGCTGTGTGTGTGTGTGTGTGTGTGTGTGTGTGTGTGTGTGTGTGTGTGTGTGTGCGTGTGTGTGTGTTTGTGTGTGGTGTGTGTCTGTGTGTGTGCGTGCGTGTGTATGCGTGTGTGGGCATGCGTGAGTGTGTCTGTGTGTGTATGCATGTATGTGTGGGTGTATGTATGTGTGGGTGTATGTATGTGTGGGTGTATGTGTGTGTGTGTGTGTGTGTGTGTATGCGTGTGTGTGTGTGTGTGTGTGTGTGTGTGTGTGTGTGTGTGTGTGTGTGTGTGTGTGTGTGTATGCGTGTGTGTGTGTGTGTGTGTGTGTGTGTGTGTGTGTGTGTGTGTGTCCCTGCTCCCCACTTATGGGGTCCCGCTCCCCAAAGGGGGGGGGGGGGGGGGACTCTGGTTTCCAGGGCTGACAAAAGGGACATAACGGGACTTTTGTGTGTGTGTGTGTGTGTGTATATGTGTGTGTGTGTGTGTGTGTGTGTGTGTGTGTGTGTGTGTGTCTTCTTTAGCTCGTCCTACAGTGGGCTCCTCTCGTGTCTCTCTGGAGAGGGTCCCTTTACCCTCCTGTCATCAGCGTATTCTCTTCATTCTCTCTTTGCTTCTCTTGTGTCTCTATTTATTCACTCTCTCTTGCCCTCTCTCTCGCCCTCTCGCCCTCTCTCTCTCTCTCTCTCTCTCCCCCCCTCTCTCTCTTCAACATTTTCGCATCTTGATTACATTTTAGGGTTTTGTTTTTTTTGGTTTGGTTTCTGTTATTTATGAGTAACAGAAATCTGTTGCTTGACACTCAGCCTCCGGAAAATTACCTTTTTCAACCCTCCCTCTCTCCCTATAGTCTCCTTTCGCTCTCTATTCTGAATCCTACTCTGTCTTTCTCTTTCATCCTCACACTCTCTTGAGGTCTTACTTTATTCTACTTTTTTCACGCTCTTATCTATCTATCTCCCTCTCTAGGTCTCTCTCTTTCCGTCTCTCTCTCTCTGGCCCTCTACACTATGGTCCTCTCTCCACATTTTTTCTTTCTCTGTCTCTTCTTCTCCCATCTCTCTCTCCCCCTCTCTCCCTCTCTCTCTCTCTCTCTCTCTCCCATCTATCTATCTAGCTCCCTAGCTCTCTTTTTATTCGACTCGATCATCTTCTCTCAGAGTCTTGCTTTCTCTGTCTCTCTGTCTCCTTCTTTAGGTCTTGTCTCTCTCTCTCTTCTCTTTCTCTCTGTCTTTAACATCTATGTATATATATGTATGTATGTATATACGTCTTGTTGAGTGTTCCAACCTATAATGGGTTTTTATAGTATGAGGGCTGTGTATGTGGCCAACACAGGTCACTCGTTTACGCCCCTATGAGGTTAAGCTAAATTTAGGCTACACACGTTTCGATCGAACTCTGGGGTGTCTCTTACCACCTCAGTCCCTATGGGCCACAAAGCAGGAACAATTCTGAACCTCTTTATATTGCCTCACTCTCCGGACCAGTCGCCATCAACCCTGTTTGTGTCATGCACCACTTACTTATCGTGCGAAGGCTGGGAGAGCTGTGGGCTGTCTGTCAGGCCCCTACTGGGGAGCCGGATCAATCACAGAGGAACTGATTTAATTGTCTACTACAAAACGTAGTGAGGTAGTTTTATTTAGATTTTAAAAACTTGACAGAGATGACAGAGAAAATAATTGTCAAGAGAAAGAGGTTAAATGTTCACGGAGTCTAATATATAATACCATTTTACACAATGTTACAGAAAATTACGATTTCATTAATAAATTCGACATCATCATTTGGATTTCTCGTACAAGGCCTACACGCTCCTTTCTTCGCATGTCTATTAGAGTCAACAATTGAGTCTGTTTAGACTCTGCACTCAACACTGCATGAGCAGTGTTGCAATAAACCATACAAGCAATTATCAATCAACAACACCAGTAATTATCAATAAACAAAACAAGTAAAACTAGATATAAGAGAAGTAGTCCCATTACTCGCAGCATGCGTGGGGGCTATCTAAATAAACCAGACACCAGATAAGATAAGGGGGGGGGGGGTCCTTGCAGCTCAAGTTCTCCGTAGAAGCTGCTTCAATAAGCTAACAGGGGGAGAAGGGGAAGGAGAGGAAGAAGCAGTCCTCGGGGTCCGATAGAGTCAACGACTGACTCCATCAGACCCTGTGGGTCAGTTCTACGATAAGCTAGATCTGAGTAAAAGAAGGCATGAGAAGAAGTGCTGCTGAGAGGGTCCTGGGTGCGCTCTATATATACCAGTCACCAGCTGACTTGTGCGTGCGAAGGCAGGCACATGCGTAGTTATGATAGTTGAAGTATGAAGTAGTAGTATGAAGTTATGTTCAGTTTTAATCAGGGACAGAGGGGTATGGGGGTTCCTGTTTTTTCGGAGGCATTTCGGTACATTTAGCGTTGAAACAGCGGATCAGTAGTTACAAAATTCCAGCAGTTCGATGTTTTTCACATATGGCAGCACTTTTCACAAGGATGTCCTGCCCATATATGGTAGTGCCGCTGAAAGTCCAGTCTTTTCTATGAACAGATGGCCATGATGGTTCCGCTTTTCTTTGAGGTAGTCAGTACACTTATTGTTGAACAGCAGATCAGTAGTAACAACAGTTCAGCAATTCAACAGAGTTCATATATTGTCCGGATTAAAAGCGGATGTATGTATGTGTGTGTGTGTGTGTGTGTGTGTGTGTGTATGTGTCGGGGTGGGGGGGGTTGATGTATGGAAAGGTTGCGTAGGTACTTGATTGTCTGCCAATGAAAGACAGCCCTCAGAATTGGATTACCAACCTTGAATGGGACCGGTTCCCCCCGGCTGAGCTCCGTCTGCTCCCCCCAGTGCAATAGCTATTAGCCCACACACACACACACACACACACACACACACACACACACTCACACATGTGTAGATTCACTCTCACGTTCAGACTCACGCAAAACGCACAAAGACATACACACTCTAAATGTACACGTATAGACACACAGCTAAAAACCCACACACACACACACACACACACACACACACACACACACACACAACTCCTTAATTGCTGGGCTCTGCCCTCATTGCAAGTCTAAATATATTCATGTGCTGCTATTGTCTCTCCCTGAAGAATCCCTCTTAAAAATTCTGATGGAAAACCTGCTCAAGAGTGTGTGTGCCCGTGTGTGTGTGTGTGTGTGTGTGTGTGTGTGTGTGTGTGTGTGTGTGTCTATACGTGTACATTTAGAGTGTGTATGTCTTTGTGCGTTTTGCGTGAGTCTGAACGTGAGAGTGAATCTGCACATGTGTGTGTGTGTGTGTGTGTGTGTGTGTGTGTGTGTGTGTGTGAGTGTGTGTGTGTGTGTGTATGGGGGGGGGTTAATTGGTCATGGTTGCAGAGTTCTCTGTGTTGACGCCCATTATTCTAATCATAAAGACACAATCTCAAAGACACAAAGGTAGTAAAACATCACTAGCAGACAGGTTAAGTGTGCATGCTAATGCAGTCTGCCCCCCCCCCCCCCCGCCTCCCCATTGTGCAAAGTGTGTGCGTGCATGTGCATGTGCGTGTGTGCTTGTGCGTGCGTGCCTGCATGTGCGCACGTGTTTTCCATAGGTATTCAAATTCAATGAAAAATCTGACAAATGAATCTGCTTTACTGACAATGCTACACTCCATCTGGGTAGCTCCCACACTAAGGTGTCTTTCATCGGGCTGCTCCATCACCCCCCATCGCAGAACGGTGAGGTTGGAAACCGGTTTCTGGTAGAGTTTGATACATCAACCATTGATACATGAGATGGTGATCCATGCTGCCATGCAGGAGATCTCCCTGAGTGTGTGCGGGCGGGGTGATGGCTGGTCTAACACGGGCACATTGGTTGCCCGTACAACAGGTGTGTGGCCTCATCTAACCCGGAGTCAAATCATCTAACCAGAGTCAAATCAGTCTGACTGGGGAGCCAGGTGAGGCTGCTTCAACCAGCCATCATCCATCCACACACACTCCAGATCTGCCAAGGTGCTTTACGTGGTGATTCAATCAGCAATCCATGAAGCCCATTTGTTTCAAAGACTTCTGTCTGTCTGTCTGTCTGTGCTACCAACCGATCAGGCCTAGGCAAATAGGGATTTGAATTCGACCCAGATAGATTATTTTTTTGTCACACATACTGTTTATAGAGTTCTACGAAACAACAGATCCCTTTTTCTTGAGTTATAATGGTACAAATAAAGACAATACTTTTGTTAATTGGATGGAAGACTGTGTATGGAGGTAGAACAATCGCGTCTCAAACAAAAAGAGCTCCTTTCTACTTATTTGGTAAGAACACGGTTTGGTGTACACGACTGCCCCCTAAAGGTGATCAGTAGCATTACAGTGGTGGTTACCAACCGGAGGACGCTATTAGCAGCCAGCAACACCAATCCTGCTGTTCTGAGTCGTTCTGTTGGTGGTTCTGCTGAATTTGCTTGTGGCATTCTCCCTTTTGACTCAATGTCTTTATACTAGCTCAAGGCCGGGGGAGTAGAAAAAGATAGAGCCTGGTACCCAAATGTCCTCAATCGCTTCCACCGCCTCTGTCTAATATACTATACATTGACGGCTGCCGTGAAAGAATGAAATATTGTCAGTCACCATCAGATTAGAACACAAGACCATATGGATATTGGATAGTTATTGTGTTATTGTTTTAGCTAGGCCTAATGAGGTACACGTGTCTCCAACAGCTCCCAGCCTGACTATTCGATTTTATGAAATCATTTTTTAATGAAAAAAGTGGATAGGCTACTATGGTTAGTTCATGTCTTATTTACATCCTAACACGTATCGTGGCGAATAAGAGTGGTATGGAATTTAACATTTGAAGAGGAGTTCGATGCTTAATGATTGATGGATAGTGATTCAATATGACATTCAATGCAGTCAGTATCATTGTATCGTGATTGAGGACACACTGCCATCTACCGTTCCAGAGGACACCTTCTCTGATACTTATAACGATGGCGAGCAGCGCCATCAAGAGGATATATGCGGTAACAACTTAGCTGGCAGGATCCAAAATAGGTAGGCCTCAATCAGTACCTAGGCAATTACCCTAGGCAACACTTTTGTTGTTCATTGTTCCATTGCCTGCATATTCAATTCGGAGGCTTTCAACCAATGACAATACAGCCTCATTTGCTGTATCTTAGGAAAATATTGATCATACTATATATTATTGTTTATATAATAAATAATAATAAAATATAAATGAAGACAAAATAGCCCAATCCGAAATTACAATAGGCTAATGTATGACTTATTTATTAAGACCATGCATCAAATGACAACATAGGCCACTGAATTATTAAAACATATTTTCTTGGTAAAGGATTGTACAAAAAATGCAAGTGTGTGTGTGTGTGTGTGTGTGTGTGTGTGTGTGTGTGTGTGTGTGTGTGTGTGTGTGTGTGGGTGGGTGTGTGTGTCGCATGCAGATGTTCCAGCGTTGGACGCAGTGGAAGACAGATTGGAGGGAGTTGTCCGCGGGAGTTAGTGGGGGAAGTTGGGGGCTGAGATCACCACGCGCGGTGTTGCTGTGTGACTGGTGGTTTCAGATGCTCGAAATTTGAAATGCGCTCTTCCAGTGCCGTTGTCACACTGCTCTGCGCATTCTTGACAAGAACATTCTCCCGGCGAGAGACTCGCAGCCAGGCGTGCCTCCAAAGCGTTCCTATGCTGCTTTCTTGCTGAGGCTGGTTGTTTGAGTCACAGTGTCGCCCGACGTTCCATTGCTCGGACCCGTTACCCGTTACAAGGTAAGTGTTTAAAGTTATTGTCATTTTGTTATTTAAGTTAAAGTGATGTGGAAGTTGCATTTAAATAGTGCATTGTTATTTAAGAAAAACGCAGTGGTGAAAAAAAATCGGATACAGTATAGATGCATGACTGATTATAGACACATGACTGACATTAGTGGTCATTAGTCATGTATCTAAGAGCCGGCGCACGCGCGGGGGCGTATCCATGTATTATTTTCACCACTGTGAAGAGCTCAAGTTCACGCGCGTTGGCGTTTGTTATGATTGGACATGCGGTCAGTGGCGCCAAGTGACGTAAACAGCCTCTTGGGTGGAAGTGATGCCTACCTTTTCCGCTAAATGAGTAGTTCCGAGCGTTGACTGATTCACAGGTGCGTATCCACATGATATTGTGACTACAACTTTGATAATGTGGTAAGAATACTTGATGCAGCCTACGTATTTCTGAGTTATGGAATTTGTCAAAGCACAATTCAATTAATTGACAAATTAATTATTTAGGGGGGCGGAACGGGGGGGGGGGGGGGGGGGAGAGAATGAAAAAGTTTGGCGGTAATGGCTGCATGTGTGGCTAATTGTTTAGCAGCTGAGTGAATATTGAGTGATATTCGTTATAAAGCGTAGCTAGGCTTTGCTTGTGTGTATGTGATTATTATTATAATTGTAACATTGTAAATTATGTTCATTAAAGTAAGCCTTCCGTCACAACGTCAAACATATTTGTGTGAAGCCTCGACGCGAGATTCTAGAGCCTTTAGCTATTGCAGCGTTTCCCCGGCATAACGTCTCATTAGCCAAATTAGCCTCTTCAACAAGGTGAGCGGCTCTGTTTCCCGACACTCAGGGGAGAGAGAATGTTATCTCAGCCCAGTGGATTGTTACGTAACTTGGTACGTGAAGACCCCATCCTGCCTGCGTTGGAGTACATGTGATAATTCCACCCCCGTATTTTCGAGAGAGAGAGAGAGAGAGAGGAGAGAGAGAGAGGAAGAGAGAGAGAGAGAGAGAGAGAGAGAGAGAGAGGAGAGAGGAGAGAGAGAGAGGAGAGAGAGAGAGAGAGAGAGAGGAGAGAGAGAGAGAGAGAGAGAGAGAGAGAGAGACTCTATCTATTT
>NW_028178997.1:0-1000 GCF_964030765.1 Micromesistius poutassou | reverse complement strand
TTTCCCCAGGTGAGCTCCATCACCGGCGCGGAGCAGCGGTATGAAGAGCCCCCGACGGACGGCGCTGCGGAGGGGGAGGCCCTCTGCCCCCCGGGCCAGAGACCCACCCTGGACGACAGCCTGTTCCCTCCCTGCGTGAACACCCTGCTCCTCCACCCGCCCCCCGCCGCCGCCTCCTCCTCCTCCTCCTCCTCCTCCTCCGCCGCCGCCTCCCAGTCGGCGGACGTCTTCCAGGAGCTCCAGCAGGAGGTGATGAGGAGGCTCAACGCTGCCGCCGCCGCCCCCCCGGGGGCAGGGGGAGGGGCCTCTCCCTCCCCGACGCCGCTGGCGTTGTCTCCGGAGCCGGTCGCCGAGACGCACAAGCTGGCGCCGTCGTTCGCCGCCGACAGGCCCCAGGTCCCGCCCCGCGTCCCCATCCCCCCGCGGCCGGTGAGGAGGGCCGACTACCCGCCCTTCCGCTGGTCGGTGTGAACACTCCCTGTCGCCGCCCCCCACCGCCGCCCGCCGCCGCCGCCGCCGTGGAGGACCTCTCAGGCCCGGCGCCCGGGGACAGACCGCCTCAGATCCCACCACGGGACCCTCTGTCCCCGCCGGGCTCCAGGACCCCCAGCCCCATGGGCCTGGTGCTCGGCTCCCCCCAGCAAAGAGCCTTCTCGACCAGCCCCGGCGCCCAGTCGGCCCCCATCTCCTCCCCCGGCTCCTACCTCTCCAGCTCCCCGGGGAAACTCATGCCCACGACACACAGCTTCGCCTCAGACCCCAAGTACACGGCGCACGCCCAGGCGCACGCCAAGGACCCGGCCGGCAAGGGGCCGTGCATCCTCCCCATCGTTCGCGACGGCCCGCAAGGTCAGCAGCACCCACTACTACCTCCTGCCCGATCCGACCGCCGTACCTCGACCGCTACGACCGCTTCTTCCGGGAGGCCGAGAGCCTGCCCGCCCACCCCCCCCGCCGGCGGTGGGGGCGGGGAGGACAGGCAGACGCGGCAGGCCAACAC
>NW_028178998.1:0-5975 GCF_964030765.1 Micromesistius poutassou | reverse complement strand
AATAGTTTCCCACAAAACCCTGAACTTTGATGACAGTGAAGTTTGTAAACCCAGGGGAATCCTGTATCTAAATCCACGAGTTTCAACCCAACAGCTAGAAAGGCAGAACAACTACTGCCTTCTAACCGTAAAACAATACGACTGTCACTACTGAATACAATAAAAATCGGACAAATCGTGTTATAGGAAGTGTTCTGAAAACAAGTTGGCCGCTGTGTGACTGAGTCAGACCCCCCCCCTCCCCCCTGCAGGCCAAAGAGCTGCAGACTCTGCATAACCTGCGCCGGCTGTTTGTGAAGGACCTGACGGCGCGCGTGAAGAAGGTAGGACTCTGTTTGAGACGTGCTCCTCATCTCCATCCATCTCCACAGGGTCAGAGTCAGTCCCTCCTTCAAGGGGTTTAGTGAACAGGTTGTTATTATCATACCGTTGTGGGGTTATCCAGATATTATACTCTAATCGTTTTTTATTTTATCTTTATCTTATTTATTATTAGTTTTACATGGATTATTTATTTGACTAGAATCAGATCGTCGATAATGTTCTTGATAATTATGAAATACATTTGATTCTCTAGGATGTGTAGATTATTCAATATGATTAATCCTTTCAAGAGATAGAAAGGTCCCGGTTTGGGGAAGTCATATTTGGAATAAAAAAATATAAATATAATAAAAATAACACGCAACAACTAAGTTAAGACACAGGATGTGTGTGAGAAGGAGGTGGCTTGTGTGTTGATGTGTGTCCACTGCTGATCTTAAAACCTAGCTGCCATCTGGTGAGCCAATCAGCGGGGACACCCGCACATCCAACCAATCAAACGCAGGGTTACATTACATTAACTGAATCAATCACTGCTCAAACACAGCAGCTGCACACAGAGAAACACAAACAGAGGGAGGGGCATTAACAGAAATGACTCCACAGTTATGACCAAGGGGTATCACACCCAGGTACCACGGACTCTGACCCTGACTCTACATAGAATCGCCTGCTGAATACGTTGGGGTTGTTGTTGTTGTCTGCCTGGTCCAGAGTGCAGAGCTGGAGTGTGAGGAGGGGCTGGGCAGTGTGGCCCAGAAGCAGCGCATCTGCTTCCTGGAGAAGAACCTGGAGCACCTCACCAAGGTCCACAAGCAGGTGGGGGCCAGTCGGCACCACCGCTCTGTTAACGTAGGGCGGCGGATCAGGGAAAATCAAGTTCTGAGCACCTTGTCTCTCCCTCTCTCCCTCCCCCTGCCCCTTCTCCCTCCCCTCTCCCTCCCCCTGCCCCTTCTCCCTCCCCTCTCCCTTCCTCTCTCCCCCCCACCCATTCTTCCTCCTCTCCTTCCCTCCTCCCTCTTTTCTCCCTCCCTCCATCCCTCCTCTTCTCGCCCTCCCTTCTCCCTCCCTCCATCCCTCCCTCTCCCTTCCTTCATCCCTCCCTCACCCTCTCCCTCCCTCCCCTTCTCCCTCTCCCCTCCCACCCTCTCCCTCCCTCCCTCCCCTCCCTCTCTCCCCTTCCACCCTCTCCCTCCCTCCCTCTCTCCCTCCCTGCCTCCCCTTCTTCCTCCCCTCCCCTTCTCCCTCCCTCCCTCCCACCCACCCTCCCTCCCTCTCCGTCCCTTCCCTTCTCCCTCTCTTCCTCCCTCCTCCTTCCCTCCCTCACCTTCTCCCTCTCCCTCCCTCCCCCTCCCTCCCCTCCCTCTCTCCCCTCCCACCCTCTCCCTCCCTCCCTCCCTCCCTGCCTCCCCTTCTCCCTCCCTCCCACCCTCCCCCCCTCTCCGTCCCTTCCCTTCTCCCTCTCTTCCTCCCTCCTTCTCCCTCTACCTCCCTCCCTCCTCCTTCCCTCCCTCACCTTCTCCCTCTCCCTCCCTCCCCCCCCTTCTCCCTCCCTCCCTCCTCCCTCCCTCCTCCCTCCCCCCTAGCTGGTGAGTGATAACGGGGACCTGCGCTGTGAGCTGCCCAAGCTGGAGGTGCGTCTGCGGGCCACAGCGGAGCGGGTGAAGGCCCTGGAGGGAGCACTGAAGGAGGCCAAGGGCAGCGCGTCGCGGGACCGCCGCCACTACCAGCTGGAGGTGGGCCGCATCAAGGAGGCTGTCCGGGCCAAGAAGATGGTCCGCCGGGGGCCCTCGGCGCAGATCGGTAACACGTCGCCCCCCCGTGGTTGTTTTGAGTCATGACCTGATGGTTTAGAATGGAAGAGAGAATTGTGTGTTTTGTGTGTTGAGAAATAAGCGTGACGACTGGTTACATCCACCCTGTGCAGGAAAGTAGGACCGTTATGTCTCTATTTCTCAAATGGACCAATGGAGAACACAAATCACGGAGCAGCATGTTTATGGTCGATATTATTCCATCATTTCTGCATGTATATTTTTTGATGTTCTGTGAGTTGATGTTGGTATCTCCAACAAACGAAGCGGTATTCTCTTTATATTCTCTTGATATTTCAAAGTATCTGAGCGTGACGGATCCCTTTAGTTTTTATCTTTTATATTCAAGCCGGGCGTAGCTTCTGAGTTGTCTTTACATCAAAGTGGAGGCCTGTAAAGCACTCTTCTTGTGAATCTGGATATTACAAGAAACACATTTGTCTTGAATGGGAAAAATGTTTGAGCCAATACAATTTCAGCTAGTTATATAAACAACAACACAGGTACAGTACCTGAGTTTCACCTGTTATTATTATTATTATTTAATGATCATTGTATCCGTTCGGTCCTGATCTCAGCGTTTGGCTCTGTTGCACGTTTTGTTGCCTCAACATAACTCTACCCAAGACAAAATGTGAGCATTATATATTCACCATTTTGCAAGATTGTACTCTCAGAACTTGTATAACCTCGCCTATGTATGTGTGTGTGCGTGTGTGTGTGTGTGCGTTTACATGTGCGTGTGTGTGTGTGTGTGTGAGTGCGTTTACATGTGCGTGTGTGTGTGTGTGTGCGTGCGTTTACGTGTGTGTGTGTGTGTGTGTGCGTGCATGTGTTTATATGTGCATGTGTGTGTATGTGTTGGTCTGTGTATGTGTGTATTCTCCAGCCAAGCCCATCCGTCCAGGCCAGCACCCTCTGTCCTCTCCCACCTTCCACGCGTTGAGAGGTGGTCTCTACAACAACAACCACTACCAGACCAGCATCTAGCCCCGCCCCCCCCCCCCCCCCCGGTGAGGTCCGCCCACCAGGAGGCCTGTCAGTCACAGTCAAAGCTGCTACTGCTGGAGGAATGACAGCTTTTCTCGTTAAAGAGCATGTATGAGAAAAGCTTGTATGAGAAAAACACGATTTTGTTTACATTTTATAATTGTTTAAACAGTTACTTGCCACACACACAACGTCTGAAAAAGTTAGGCAAAAAGTTTGTTACCTCGGGCAATATTACAGGAAGACATTAAACCATCAGCCTATATGATAGCTTCTCAGTTTAGTAAGAGTGACAGTACCAGATAATACCAACGTTAAAGCTGCTGTAGGTATGGTTTGAGAGTGGTTTTAGAGAGAGGGAGAAAAGAGTGGAAGAGAGCAAGGTTTCAAACTAGACCAATAGAACGCCTTCCCGCTCTGCTACCTCCCTCCGCACACCAATAAGAAGTGTTGCTTTTCAAACAACTGATTGACAGGCAACATGGATTCCTCTAACCAATCAGGGAAGGGATGGATTGGTCATAATGAGCAGTGATAGCCCTTTAATGTAACCTACAGCACCTTCAACTAATGGGATTTAAACCAATCAGAAATGAAGATCTGTATTGATCGATAAGGCTGGAACACACACATAGCTCAACAGGAAATAGCGGTTGATTGGGTAAATAACAATTTTTCTTCCTTTTCACAGAAGCATGTCTGATGCACACTTCCTGTTTGGAACACGCAGCCTCACCCCTCCTACTTTTAGTCCAATAGGAGACCATCTCCCAGTGAGCCCGCCCACAACACACGAACCTCCCTCCTGGATTTGGAAACAATACAGCGATGTAACGCAAAGTCTCTTTTTATTGGCCCAAAGTAAAACAAAACAATAAAATCACGTGCCTTATTTATGAACCCTTCAATTACAAACTCTGTTCATGTGTACAATCTCATTTTCTTTTTTTTCTTAATTTGGTTAATTGTATTTATTCAAATTGTTCTTGATCATACACTGAATGTGATATGCCATGCCAGTTATAGTTATTTAGTATGAATTAGTGCTAATTGTTATTAGTTGAGTAGTACATTCACTATATAATTTAATTGTATGCTATCTACTATTTACCTTGCTGTATTCGATAAAACATTATAAGGCAGTTTAGATCGAGTGTAATGAATAACAGTATTTTATTTTGTTGTAATAGATTAAGGCCCCTGGAATTTCTCGGAGATGTAGCTGCATTGTAGAACCGACTGACCTAGTTCCATTTTGTTTTGAAGGATTTCTGTTCAAAGACAACCCATGCCTCACATGACCTCTCCCGCTCCAGGGCAATCTTGTAATCAGAGTGCCTGTATTTCAAATATCTCGCTCCAGCTCCTCCTCGGACAGCAACTACCACTACTTAAAGGGGTAGGCCGACCGATCTGTGTCGCCGTTGGCCTCTCTTGCCCAGGTTCAGACGAGCCGTTTTAATTCCAGATTCATCGTTTGGCGTACATAAGGGGAGAACCCGGGGTGAGCATGGGCTTTTTTTTGGCATCTTCAATTGACTTGCAGAGCTAAAGTAGCCTAGCTCCTGTTCATGTGAGGGGAATACACTTTGAATTACTTTCGAAAGATTTCCAACGTGTTCTGAAGAGTCGCAGATTATTAATGAATGCCAGTAATAAACAAGATTGTGGTTCATATACAGAGACACAGAGAAAGTACTGCTGGATTATCTGTGTTTATACACAAACTACAATCTTGTTTTACTGGACATTTTGAATAAGCGACTATTCAGAACACATTGGAAATCTTTGGAAAGTAATTCAAAGTGTATTCACCCCATATGACCAGGAGCTATGCTACTGTAGCTCTGCAAGTCAATGGAAGTGGCTAACGAAACGCAAATGATAACCCAGCGAAATCCCCATCTGGACACATAATGATGATTATGTAGTTAAACCAATCGACTAATTCTCGGTAAAACAGGCAAACACTAATTTACAGATATCTGTGTATCCCTTTAATAAAGCAGTGGGGCACTGACCAGCCAATCAGATGTCTCCTTGTCCCAGGGGGCAGAGCTAGAGTAGCTATTTTAAAAACAAAACTAACAAAACAATCAATTGAAACTGCAATCATTTGAAATGGTCTAATTCATTTAAAATTTTTATCCCCATCATGAGAAAATATCAAACTTGGTGTATGCATCGTTTAATGGAAAAGAGAGACCAGCATGAAACAGCAATATGTTGCAATGTAATGCATTTAAATATATATGCATATATGCCTTTGTTTATGTTATTTAAAGAATAGATAGTTTGCAGTTGAAAGTTAGAGGGAATATTTGATTTGTGTATCAGAGTTGACCCCTTTATCCCTTAACCCTGTTGCTAGAAACATCTGCTCTGAGTATCCCCTAGCTCCCAACATGACCACTAGCACTAGTCTCTTGTATTAGTGTGAATCAGCCCATGGGTTACGTTTGGTCTGCAGCTGATGAGTGCAACTGGATGTTAATAAATGCATATGATAGCACGGCTAGCTTGTTTCAGGCGTGCTCAGGGAAATGCCAATGGAAATGTGAAACGGATGCAGAACGTTGCACATTTAAACGTATACATACGTTTAAATGTGCAACGTTCTGCATCCATATACATATATATATATATATATAATGACCATCGATGGAGACCACGCCAGGTCTATGGGTCCTTGCTTTCTTTTATTTTTGCAATAACATCAATAAATCAATCAATTTGAGTGTATATTCAATCAAAACGGCTAAAGCTAATAAAGATGTATTTATTTAACTTAAACAGGCGTTGTTTGGCATGTTATTCATTTTTCAGACTACATTGACGGAAAGTACA
>NW_028178999.1:5000-10000 GCF_964030765.1 Micromesistius poutassou | reverse complement strand
CACAACCATGACCTGTTTCATTAGTGTTAGCCTAGCATAGTTAAATGATCTCCGTTTTTTATGCAGCTATACAAACATGGAACAAAAATATCTTCAATATCAACAGTGTATATATATATATGTATATATATACTATGTATATAAATATAACATGTTATCTCAACAAAAAACCCAGGCTTAGACAGAATAATCTGTTTATATGTGTATATAGAGCAAATGTTTGGTGGTACAGTGCCTCTGGATACGTGTTTGAAGTGGGTTATGAATGTGTTTGTCTCTGTGGTGAGCTAAGGCTGTGTGTGAGTGAATTGCATGTGCTAGTGTGTGCGTGTGCGTGTGTGTGTGTGTGTGTGTGTGTGTGTGTGTCTGTGTGTCAGTAGTTCTCCAGTGAGGTTAGTATTGATTGTACAGTACACATGAGTTCAGATACTGCCATTAGTGTCATTTCAGTAATGTTTAACCAAACATAGCCGCCGGGACACACGACTCCAACAGAGCATGTCACTGTTACACACGTTTACATCTCTCCCTCGCCCTCTCTCCTTCTTTCCCCTTCCCTCTAAACACCCCTCTCCCTCTCTCTTTCTATTTCTCTCCCTCTCTCTCGGTCTCCATTTATATCCTCTCCTCCACAGTCTATGTCTCTCTCACTCCCGCTTTTATCTCTTTGTGGGTCTTACCGCAAAGGTGCTGAATGTGTCATTTACTACACACTCAGAAATAGTCTAATTACCATTGGTTATTTTAAAGGAGAGAGAGAGAGAGAGAGAGAGAGAGAGAGAGAGAGAGAGAGCAGGAGGGATGCAGCTAATAAAAAGTATAGTCATTGAACCAAGATAGAGAGAGAGAGAGAGAGAGAGAGAGAGAGAGAGAGATGTAAGCGGTCAGGTGTGACATTACCACTGCTCTCAGTGAGTTTGATTTGAGCAAAGGCTATTGTATTGACTTTCAACCTCCATGTCCAGAGGTTTCAGCTATGCAGTGTCAAAAGTTCTTTCATTCCTTTGTGTATGTATGTGCCTGTGTGTTTTAAGAGAGGTGTCTGTTAAATGAAAAACGATGAGACACACACACACACACACACACACACACACACATTACACACACAGTGTAATGTGACAGCTGTAGCCCAGATGTGCTGGGCAAAGTCACGTCTGAATCCCATCCATTGTCTTTATGGATGGCAGACATCAGAGCCATGGCACATCCAGAGCGCTTTGACCCCGCGCCACAGCCGAGAACTAATGAGCGTGAACCGTCAAACCAACCGCCAAGCACACGCACCGCCCCGCACTGACACACGGGCGGGAGCGGAGGGGGGGTTCAGCGGGATAAAGGTCAAGAAGCTACACCGCTGGATTCACTGTGGGAGTTCCGGAGCGTACAGTGTCACTAAAGCATCCAGAGACTCTGAGCTGGATGCATCTAGTGCCGGTCTGCGTACGGGATGGAACCGTGAACCTTTTGGCTGGGAGTTGAACCCTCTCGCCTGAGAACTATGTTGCCTGTTGGTCCGCTAGCACACCTAGCCTAACGCAAGCATACCTAGGCTAATATTCCATCTATAACTCTATCCATATATATAACTCTATCCATATTTGAATCTATTCATATATGACTGCATCTATCTATAACTCTAGCCATATATAACTGTATCCATCTATAACTGTATCCATCACTAACTCTATCCATATATAACTGTATCCATCTATAACTGTATCCATATATAACTGTATCCATCTATAACTGTATCCATCTATAACTGTATCCATATATAACTGTATCCATCTATAACTGTATCCATATATAACTGTATCCATCACTAACTCTATCCATATATAACTCTATCCATATATAACTGTATCCATCTATAACTGTATCCATCTATAACTGTATCCATATATAACTGTATCCATATATAACTGTATCCATCACTAACTCTATCCATATATAACTGTATCCATATATAACTGTATCCATCTATAACTGTATCCATCTATAACTCTATCCATCTATAACTCTATCCATATATAACTGTATCTATCACTAACTCTATCCATCTATAACTCTATCCATATATAACTGTATCCATCACTAACTCTATCCATATATAACTGTATCTATCACTAACTCTATCCATACCTAACTGTATCTATCTATGTATAACCTCATCCATCCATACTTCCCCAAAGAGGGAAGCAAAGTAAAGAAGAGATGTGTGGCGTCAGGCCATCTGCAGAGAGGGTGAAGGTGATGACACCTCTGGCCATTGGGTGGGGTTGTTCGTCCACTTTGATGCAGCGATGTGCTGTACGTAAACGCTGGGACGCTACACACCGCGCCACGGCCCTCAGTAACGGCCCTTACACACAGCCACGGCCCTCAGTCACTGTTGGTGTAACGGCCCTCAGTCACTGTTGGTGTAACGGCCCTCAGTCACTGTTGGTGTAACGGCCCTCAGTCACTGTTGGTGTAACGGCCCTCAGTCACTGTTGGTGTAACGGCACTTTGACAGTAGGATGTCACAGTCCACGCCCGGCCACTCTAACGTTTGCATTTAAATCGTATCAGTAGTTCTGTTACTTTATCTCCTCCCTTTATCTTTTTGGCAAAATAAGGGTGGAATAAGTAGTAAAGTACTAAAGTCTAAGTAAGTAAAGTCTCATACAGAATCGGTATACATGCAGAATATGGAGAATAAACATGAACCACGATAATATTCCTGTTCTTAAGCTGACTGGCAATGTGGCTCCATCGCCCAGTGAAACTGATGTCAAAATCAACCAATATAATGCTAATTAAATAATTCCTTTTGGCTTACAGGCCTAGCGTAGACTACTTACTACTAAGCTCCCTAACGAAGTTAAGAATAGCAAGCTTATGAGGCTCATCAGTTGTTTAGCCTTATACTGGATTTGTTGATGGCTTTATTATGTACCAAACAAGAATGGGGGAGAAAGTGATTTGCAGTCGGTCGACCCTGTGGCAGAAGAGATTGTAGCAGTTCATGGCACATTGGAGACAGATGCCATAAGATGCGCTCATGCTTAATTATGCAAGTCGTTTATTTTGACATTTGAACCGTAAATCACAATGTTTTACAGAGAGGTTATAACGGTTTTATTAAAAATGGACCAACCATGATCAATTTATTACTGATATATACTCTATATAAGTATATCCATCGTTAACAGTATTCATTTATAACATTATTTATTCATTTATAACTCTATCTCCAGGTACAATTGTATCCATCAACAATTGTATTTGCTATAACTAAAGCCATCTATAGCTTCATCCCGTACTCCTCTGTCTATAATGCTTTGACTCTATACCCCCACCCCCCTCCAACAGTATCCATCTGATGGAGTTAGGGTTAGGGTCAGAGCCCTTGTGACCCCTACATGTGGGTCATGTGGCCAGGCAGTTAAAAACCAATCCTCTCCAAATTAGCATTCTCCACGCTACGCTTATAGCTGACGTAGCCAATCAGGACGAGACGGCCGGGGTAAGAATGAGCAGGCAGGCCGTTTAAAAACTCATCCAGGACAAATTAAGACTGCGGTCACACTGTGTCAACGTGGTTTAAGGGGACGTCACACTCAAACTAAGTGATGGATGTAGAGGTGTGTAGCGCACGTGCAAAAGAGAGAACACGCCGAGATGCACACACACGTACACACACACGTACACACACACACACAAAAACACACATAACACAATGTGTGTACACACATTTAATCCACGAATCAATAAACAAACTAATACCTGAAATAGATACACAGTCACAAACAAGGACATTGCGCTAATCACACACACACACACACACACACGTGGGCGCATGCACACACACCCTCCTCGACGAGGGAGTGGGGACCACTAGGACGGACAGAAGCGCACGTACAAACACTTATAATCTCACGTATACTGTATAACTGTGTCTTCTGAAGTCTGTCTTTCATCCTGCCTTCCATGCTCGATGCCGCCTTTGCCTTTGTCGCTTTCACTCTCTCGGCCGTCTCCCGTCTGATCTTTTTTTCCTTTATTCTCTCTCTTGTTCTCCGTTCTCTCGTCTTTCTTTTCTTTTATCCTTCATTCTTGCTCTCTCCGTCCCTCTATCTCTCTCTCTCTCTCTCTCTCTCTCTCTCTCTCTCTCTCTCTCTCTCTCTCCTGCACTGCGGGCCGGTCTGGTAGTGATCAACCACACTGATCGTTTCAAAACGAGCAGAACTAATGCAGAGCAGAGCGGACACTCTCTCACACACACACACACACACACACACACACACACACACACAAATCACACTCACACATAAACACACACACACACACACACACACACACACACTAATCACTGGGAGAAAGGTAGAGTGAGTGACAGAAAGAAAGATGGAAGTACAAAGGGCAGTGCTATAGATAGAGGGAGAGAAGGAGGCGTGGAATAGGGAGGAGGGGTTTCCATGGCAGCAGGGATGTTTGGTCGTTGTAAGGTCAGACATGAAACAGAGGAAGAAGGCTCCCTCAAAGAGGAATATGAAATATGGACTATTTTAGTAATAGTCCAAATATTTGTTCACTCAGAACCGAGTATGTGTATGTTTGCGAACGCGTCCGTGTGTGTGTGTGTGTGTGTGTGTGTGTGTGTGTGTGTGTGTGCCTGCCCGTGTGCGTGTCGTGATCGACCATCAGGTTCTTATTTCTAGCAACTCAGACAGAACATCTGTGCAGCTGTACTCATCCATCCTTCTTCCTCCTCTTCATCCATCCATCAGACTCTCTGTCAAGTGCATCCATCTTTGCGCCCGTCAGTCTGTCCGTCTGTGCATCCATCTTAGTGCCGTGCTGCGCAACTGCTACATTGTTACTGCACCACGTTCAGATCTTACGCCTTCATCCCTTCAAAGACCCGTCATATCTCACGAGATGGGAATTCTTTATCATAGAGTGATCACTAGATCAGTTAAAACTTGACAGTTCATAGCGAACTGTTGAGATGAGTT
>NW_028179000.1:2500-9907 GCF_964030765.1 Micromesistius poutassou | reverse complement strand
CCTATTATAAAGTACATGGTTAAAGTAGTATTAGGAGAATGCCGTTAAACAGACAAACACAAACACAAAGCCCTGTCAGCATGAGGACATTATTCCAACAACAACAATAATGTGAGGATCACACACAGTCTAAGAGTTGATGCCATAACACCATAATCAACTGAGATGCGCATCCGATTACAAAGCAAACACCATTTAAATGATTTGTGAAGCCATCACTAATTAAAAGATAATAATCCATGGCAAGGAAGTGTTGCGTACAGAACAGAGATAGCGCAGCGATGTTTAATGCCATTATGTGCATTTGCTACAAATGATGATGTGTGAATGAAGTTATTAGTAAGGCATAGGACATTTACCCTACGCAAGATAACACACCCTTATCTGCTTTGGATTGTTGCTGTCACTTACAACATCCTCAGCAGGTTGGGTTTCTACTGATCTGTTATGTTATCATTGTTCATTTTTACGTGTCATTGTTTAATATGTATGAATTCAGGCTTTCGGAGAAGTTAGGGTTATGCTCTGCCTCGCAAAGATTGGCACTGCGTAAAAAAGTAGGGGTAGATTTAGATTTAGCTTTGAATGCAGCAAGAGTCTCATTCAGATTAGGATGGGATGTCATCCATGGGGAATCCTGCTCCTCCAGTTTACTTTATCAGACGTGTCCTTCACTTTAAATGCATACCGACATAAAGATACAAAAATCTATAGACCTGCTTAAGGACACATTGACATCTAGCAAGGGAAGAGGCTGGACAGAAACCCTCTGGTTGATGGACGATCTGTGCTACCTCCTTAGCTACTGTCATACATACATACATTTTCCCTTTTCCGAGTGTCTTTTCTTTATTAGGCTACAGCTCGTTGGTCTGTCACTGATAGCGCTGCAGCCGTTACCCTTGAGATCTACTAGCAGAACTGCGTAGGTCATACAGTCCACAGTCGATAGCAATTAGCACCGGTGGGCTTTATTGCTCTTATGTGAGAATACTAGTACATAAAAGATAATTCATCTCCTTCGTTTTCACTTGAGGGAATCTTGAGGGGATCTTTAGAATGATCTCTTGGTCGGGTTAATATGCATGGATATATATTCTGCGGATAAGATGTTTCATAATGTCCTTGTTTGATATTGTTACGCATTTAACCGCATGTAATCATATGCATATTAAATACTTATATTTACATGCCAGGTGATGAACTTGGTTGACTTGTGAGCATAGAGAAATAATCATAACCTTAATAATGACCTGCTTGGTCCTCATAGACCCTCAAAATGCAGGGCTGCTGTTAACTCCTAGGGTTATCCTATCCACACTGCGCCCTAGATAGTCGAGATACTGTTGGATTGAGGGAAAGGGCTTAGGGGAGGGAGGGAGGAGGGAGGGAGGGGAGGGAGGGAGGGAGGGAGAGAGAGAGAGAGGGAAGGGAGGGCATCCAGCAAAATAGTCAAATAATCACTAGAATCTCCTTGCTCAACCCATTCACTCACTGGAACCCACACAAACACAAACACACACCCCACTGGTCCAAACTTGTCGCACACACACACACGCATGCACGCACGCACGCACGCACGCACGCACACACACACACACACACACACACACAAGCACACGCACGCACATGCACAAAACCTTTCCCCATAACACACACATACACACAAACGGCACACATATATCATTGTTGTACAAGCGTGTGTACAGCCACATACATATCCTAGTTAACTCCAGCCAGACAGAACCAATCATTCTCGCTGAGGCAGTGAGATCTCTGATGAGCTGCATCAATAGTAATCATAGCATTTGGCGTGACGGTGATTGATTTATATGCCTTTTTGCCCTCATTACTTTGCAGGCTGATAGGGTAACTAAGCACAGACCTGGAGAGATCGGTCCATGGTGCCGCCACACGGCCCGGCTAGATTACTCATGAGATGGCTTCATGCATAGATTCCTTAGAACCTAATGAGATTCTGATGACTGGAAATCGAAAGTAATCAATTACTCTTAGTGATCTCAAACCGCTATTACTCATAGTAGGTTTCTGCTTTTGGTTTTTCCTCTTCTTTACTCATTCATACGTTAAAACCACAACATTGTTGGGTTATGGTGAGGTCTGATTCGTCGCCTGAAAATAGCCCCTTTAAATCACTGTTAGGTACGGGGACATTTTTAGACGTAAAATACGCTAATAACTTAATTTGTAATCATCCTAATAATCTATCTTCTAGGGAAGATAAACTGTCAGCAGGCCCTTGTCATAGTTTTCTATGAAAATGGCCAGCGTATTAAAGGTGTTGAAATGGAACAACCCAATCTGCAGGAGGGTTTGCAGCACCGTTAAGCATATTGTAACGATAGAGGAGCAAAGACATGCAACGCACAGAACCGCAGACTGAACCGCAGACTTTCGTCATTCTGCTTGCCGTCAAGTCAAGTGGAGTTCAGAATGTTGTGAAGCGACGACGTAAATAAACTCTAAATAAATAAAAAATTGAAGGCACTGTTTCTAAGGCTTCATGGGTCTATGTCTGGAGACACCTCATACCCTCCAAAGGGAAAGGGTTTTACCCAACAGGGAAAGAACCAAACCTGAGAAATAAGACACAGATAGGTACTGAATAGGCGAACAGGAAAAATATGTAATGTCAATAATCTAAATGAAGGAAAAAGCACTTTTTTGTTCTCTTTCTCTCTATCTCTGTCGTTCTCTCTCTGAATTGAAGGTTTTTTTTCCCTTCTGTTTCTCTGTCTATGTTTTGTATAAAAGTCTCTTTTATTGGCAAAAAATTGCTCATGCCAGAATTTCCACAAAAACATTACACTTAATAGATAAAAAAATATTTTTTCGAGGCATTTTTTTTCTGCGTGGCAGTCCCCAGTCTTTTGATTAATACCACAATATTACGCATTCCTTTAATGCACTGGTTGCAATCCTTCCTAAATGTGTCTCCATCGGCTGCAGCACAAGTCGTTTTAACCCAATCCACATCTCCGGTAACGTCAATGTCTTGGTGAACGTATGTGCCTTGTGGTTGGCTTCAACATTTTTTAACCGTCCAGCCAATTGTATTGTTAGTGGATAAGAGGAAACATAATAAAATAATAATGATTTAATGAGGAATTTGGTCCCTTTGTATTACTATAAATGTCTATAAAGGCAATACAACTGATGAACAACAGTGAGGTGCTTCTCTTCAGATATCTTGTTTTACTACGTCTTACTACATTCAAATCGTTTCAATTATATTATTATTATAATTATTAGGTTTTAAAAATGTTGAATACGCGACAAAAAAAGGACAACAGAAAATAACTGATTTTTTTTTTTTAGAACATCCACTTCAATTAGGTTTAGCTTATTGTGGAGTGTGTGTGGTTGATGGCTGGTTTAAGCAGCCTCACATGGCAACAGAGTCTAATCCGTCTCGGGCCAGGTGAGGCAGCTTAAACCAGCCATCGACTGCACACACTCAAGAGATCTCGGACATGGCAGCCTGCAACACCTGCTCTGTGTATCATTGTACAGAAAACGGTTCAAACAACATCATCCTGTGTCCCGGTGGTGGAAGGAGGCCTGTGAAGCCACCTAGGTGGAGTGTAGCAGGGACACTGCCACACTTAGATTACTTATTAGCCTCCTTATCTTCATCATCATTATCATCTTGTACAAACAGCTTAATCTCCTCTGTTCATTGATGATGTACGTAGAATACAAAGGCAGCCTGCAGTATCTGCAGATACTGCAGTCTGCCTTGGATTTTGGTCTGGTTTTGTCTTTTTATATCAACAAAAGGGCAAGATTGAACAAGGATACTTTGCCAAAAAAATAAAACATCTCCAAAATAATATTTTGAGCAATAAATCAATTTAGCCAAAAATGTAAGTTACTGCCAGACATTTATTCCCAGCACTGTGGTTGGCCCCTATAGGGCAGCGCAGCTTTTAAGCCAGCCCTCTCCGTCGACCCCACGTACATATCAACGCCAAGCCGAGTGCAAACCCCCAGGTTTTTCCACAGAATGAGTAATTTACCTCAGCTCTGTATCACTTTTTTTTTTCTGAGGCAACGTACAAGCGGCTTCAGAACACATAAACCCTACCGACACACTCCTTGTAACCAGGAATGAGCTCCCGCTAGACGAATGCAGGATATCTGCCAGAAAAATAAATGCGAATAGATGTGCTGGCAAAACGGTATGTCAACGTGAACAAACAACAGTCACGCTACGGCTAACACAACAGGCATAATCAGGTGTTGTGGTGTTTTCTTCTCATCTGAGCCTCCTCTTCTACTGACTCCTGAATCCGTTCTGCTCCACTTCAACTCTCTCCTCGCCTACCCGCTCATCGCTGTGACGGCGGCATGGAACCAATTTGTGTAGTGATCCTTAAATATCACCACTAATAACTCAAATTAGCACACAGACGCAGACAGACGCACACAGACCCACACACTCTCACACACACACACACACACACACACACACACACACACACACACATACACATACACACACACTTGTCATACACACACACACACACACACACACACACACACACTTGTCATACACATATACACACACACACATTCACACATTCACACACACACACACACACACACACACACACACACACACACACACACATACATACAGAATCACGTTAAACCTCACACACAGACACACAGTGCTCCTTAACTGTTAGCTTCCGAAGAGAAGGCTGATACGCTATTCAAGCTAAATAAACTGTGAAACCTCAGTGAAGACGGCTTGACATTTACAGTTTATACGCTAAATGCTCTTCTTAACCAATTATCTTCTCTCTCTCTTGTTCCCTTTTCCTAGGTAAGAATGGAAGAGCCTGTCTGAGGACGTACTGTATGTATACCTGTTGTTGTTTGTTTGAGCAAGTCATCTTTATAAAGCAGTTTGTCTCATTGAAAAACTGCTCCAATGACAAGAGCTCAAGACCTTGTATTTGCTTGGCAGATGTTTGTAGTACCTTTCAGATGGGAGTCAAACACACAGCTGTAACGGAAGCTTGAAGTTAGTCTAAAGTTGATGGATGTTCCCACTCTTTTTGCCAAATGGATGATTGGGGAGTTCTATTAGTTGTCCACCAATGGGCGGCTGCCAAATAGTGATGTGTTGATGTTTGTGGAACTCTGAGCAACTGCCAAATAGTGATCTGTTGATGTTTTTTGTGTTACCCTGAACTGCTGCCAAATTGTGGGGCTTGATGTTTGTTCTGTTTGTATTGCATCATTGTTTCCTGTCTGAACCCATTGCGTCGCCTGACTAAACATTGCATTTTAATGTTGTGTTTTTTGCTCCGTTAAACAGCTGTCAGGGATGGCTAGACATTGGACTATGTGGTTGTGGTTCATTAGTTAACCTTGTGTACAAAACAGCATCGGAGCATGTTTAGTCATGAAGCACATGCATTTACCAAAATAAACCTCTACTGAACAGTGAATTTGCTGTTCTTTTTTAGAAACTTCTCATTAAGAGTGGAAATCTGGGTTTGAACACCACTAACCTTTCAGCTGGAAGGTCTGGGAACATTCACATTTTTTATGATGACAGTATCATTGTAGTTTCATAAGTGCATAAGTGCATAAATGCATAAGACGAACAGATCTAAATGCTGTACTTATAATGCATGGACACATTTGGAGATTTTAATCAAACTTTCCACAGAGCACAGTATGTCTTAGACATCAGTGTGTCACTAGTGTGTCATCTCAGTAGTGTTGGCAAATTTTTTCTATCCCCAGAACCACCCACACACACACACACGCACGCACGCACGCACGCACGCACGCACGCACGCACACACACACACACACACACACACACACACACACACACACACACACACACACACACACACACACACACACACACACACACACACACACACACACACACACACACACACACACACACACACACACACACACACACACACACACCAGTGGCAAATGCTGACATGCGGTGATGGGAGGCATGCTGATTAAAACAGTGTCTATTGGAAAAATCCAATGCATTTGCATATGAGTCACTAGAGGGCATTGTTGTGCTGTGTCACATGATTTAAAAGCTCAGGCGAATTCGGCTTTCCTCCCAAAAAAACATTCAGCCCTTCGTCAGACGCGGAGACGCGTCCAACGAACTGCATGTTCAAAGCGCTATGTAATTTTGAAAAACACACACACACATGAATAGAAAACGCCACACATACATCACAATGTATGTGTGATGCCGACAAGCCTGCCACAAGTGAAGTACCTTTTTTTTTTATACGGCTTAGGCTATCACCACATACTCTACTGTATGAGGATGTAATAGTAGTCCGCCTGAAATAAATTGTTGGCCCGTTTCATCGTCAATCCATTGACACTCCCTTGTGTTGTGGCATTTGTGTTTGTGTTCTGGTTTTTGTTGTTGTGTTGGGGCATTTGCGTTTGTGTTGCAGCTTTTGGGTTTCAGTTTTCTCTTAATGAACCTGTGTTTTTTGAATTTGCAAAGCGTTTTGGATGTGCAGTTATTTTGACCTGTTTCCGCCACTGGACATTGTGTCCCTTTTATCAAAATAACACAACTCAATAAAGAAGTTATCTTTCAAAAGCCATCTTTCAAAGCACCTGGGCATCCGCTGCAGTCACAGTTTATATGGACAGCTAGACACAGACAAACACAGACAAACACACACACACACACACACACACACACATGCACACAGGGACACCCACACCATGATTTAAGGGACTTTTAAAGAGCCATTATTGTGGGGGGAGAAACAACATTTGAATTGTTATTATTGAATTGCTGTTAGTAATGCTCTGGCTGCAGATTGCACAATTAATTTTAGTATTGTTTTGGTCATTGTCAACCAGATTGCGTTGACTACTACAACATGCCATGTGTTTACATAGATCAGTTAAACCATGCATTTGAGACCACAATTAGAATGGAGATTTTTGTCCAGGCGGCCATGTTTGTTTCAGCTGGCTCGCGTAAATACATGCTGGCCTGCTGCTGTCTGAACGAGAGAGCTATGGAAGAGATGAAGAAATGGAGGGAGAGAAAGTGAGAGAGAAAGCGAGCGAGAGAGCGAGTGATACAGAGCTTATTGGATACGGCGCTATAAACTGTTGTTTCTAAGGGAACAGCTCGCAAGTTTGAGTGTGTGTGTGTGTGTGTGTGTGTGTGTGTGTGTGTGTGTGTGTGTGTGTGTGTGTGTGTGTGTGTGTGTGTGTGTGTGTGTGTGTGTGTGTGTGTGTGTGTGTGTGTGTGTGTGTGTGTGTGTCTGAATGTGTGTGTTTGTGTACCTCTGCCTGTAACCCTTCAATTCCCAGGCAATCTGTTTGGTTATTGGCTGAAATTGGCTGGGCTAT
>NW_028179001.1:15000-17395 GCF_964030765.1 Micromesistius poutassou | reverse complement strand
TTTCATGGCGGGCCCCGTCTAGCGATCAGACGCTCTGGAAATGTCAGAGGATCAGAGCAGCCCATGCCTGGACAGCCTCTCTCTATCTATCTCTCTCTCTCGCTCTCTCTTTCTCTCTCTCTCTTTCGGATTGCGCAAAGTCACGTAAACCATACAAATGTCAGGTGCATATTCTATTAATTTCTCAATTAATTTCCTCTTTCTTAACAATATTTTTCTAATAAACCCTGCTAGCTGGCCTCCTGGTATGTTTTCCTACGACACTGACGGTAATTAGATTGAATTTGTTCAGAAGTTAGAGAGAGAGAGAGTTACTCCCCCTCTTTCTCTCTCTCTATTTCATTCCATTTATTTAATTTTTTTTTTTGCTCCTCACAACAATCTTCCATTGCCAGAGGAATCATCAAGAGACAATCCTCTAATTCAATTTGCATGGAAATTAATTTGTTATTCTGAAAAATAGAATACCTTCTAATCTGGTTAGGCCTCTGCATATCCTCTCGTTTTATTAGGCTTTCACTCTCACTCTGTCTCCATCTTCCCTCAGAGTAGAGGAGCAGTGTGGTGATGGTGGTGGTGTGTTGAGAGACATGGGAGGATGGCTCAGCTCTCTTCGTAAGCAGGAGGACAGTGTAAAAAGCAGAAAGCCTGAGGCCGGGGACTGGCTTTATTGAGCCAGTGTCTGAGTACAGAGAGACACCCTGTCCCTTCAGGCCGGTCGCTACCGCTACTTCTCTCTTTCTCTCTCTCTTTCTATCTTTCTTGTGATCTCTCTCTCTCTCTCTCTCTCTCTCTCTCTCTCTCTCTCTCTCTCTCTCTCTCTCTCTCTCTCTCTCTCTCTCTCTCTCTCTCTCTCTCTCTCTCTCTCTGGGTGTCCAGATCCACAGTGTGGGTGTATCTGCAGAACCGTCTACTTTCTGCCTGGTCTGGTGGTTGTGTGCTGGGTGTAGATAAGGACCTGTGGTTTGGGGACTTCATGACGTCTGCATCCTCCTTCAGACCTCCTCCTTCTCCTCCTCCGTCAGTCAATCGATTCGGCCGTCAAATTTATTAAGGGGGGAGTGTGTCATAAAATGTCGGCTCTTTCTTGCTCTGATGAATAAAAACTTCTTGTAGGACACTTCTTGACGGCAAAGTATTTGATTTAAGGGAGGTATGCTCACGGGAAGACACACTGGGAGCATAAACCACGCATCTTCAATGCCAAGACTAATGGAATTACATGATTCTTTTAGGGACATGTTCACATCATGGATGGCTTCAGCCATGGCCAACCTTACAATAAAGAAGTCAGGAGATTGGCATGCCTCAGTATCATACTTTGAGGCTACAGTGACAATGTGAATGCTTACTAACTTTCAACTGGAGAGAGGAAGGTCACTATGGCTAGGTGCAAGGAGAGTTTTTCAATGGCTCTCTCTCTATCTCTCTCTCTCTCTCTCTCTCTCTCTCGCTCTAGTGTCTCTCTCTCTCTTTCTATCTTTCTCGCAATCTCTCTCTCGCTCTGTCTCTGTCTCTGTCTGTCTCTCTCTGTCTCTCTCACTGTCTCTCTCTCTCTCTCTCTTTCTGCTCCTCTTAACCCGCTTATTTCGAAAGAGGTAACCTGTAGTATCCTGTGTGACATGGCCTTTTCCTTTCATTATGATCAGACGCTCGCGGCTCACTTCGGAGTGGAGAAAGTTTTAAGAAAGACACTGAGACAGACACGCACACACACACACACACACACACACACACACACACACACAGTGTCTAACAAAGAGAATGACAGATTGAAAAGTAGTTGCCGCCTCCACTGTTGCCTTGAGTCAAGTTATATTTTAAAGGTAAATCTGTGTAATATTGTAAAAGTGAATATTGTAAAAAACAGTAAAAGTGTTCAAATTATAGTGTGGCTATTTCACTGGTTGGTTTGTTAGGTGCTTGTTAAATGTTCAAATCTATCAATTAAACCGACAACAAATTATTTTGAATTGCTTTCTGAAGAAGTACCTCTAAAAATCTAGATTTTAAATAATTTTGTGAAGAGTGGCTGTATAAAAAACATAAAGAGCAAGGGAACCTATTGGAATGCTTTTAAGACACCTTATTAGAGATAATGTTGTAAAATTATACTTCATTAACACCTTACCTCTGGTGCCAGTAGGCCAGCGTGATGTTGGGTATATTTAAGCAATAGATCACGACAGGCTGTGGTATACGGTCATTATACCACAGTTAAGGGGCGTTGTCCGTCCCGACGCGCAGTGGAGGGACGGCGACCCCCTTCACTGTGGCATTTTTTTTTAACAAATACAAAAAAGTAGTCCCTCCTGGCTGCTGGCAAAGTGTACGGCGGTTGCTATGCAACACACTGTAGCGTCCTTCAGAGAGAAGGCTAGAGACGGTAGCTCGG